>NW_008340850.1:424303-425477 GCF_000622305.1 Nannospalax galili
ACCCCTTTAATCTTTGGTTATACTTTCCTTTTGGGTGTTTATGGCCATACAGTTGGTCCAGATAAACCGATTTATTTTTACTCTTAAGGCTGTTTGAGGATCTGTTCCTCAGGGGTCACATGGGCTTGGGAGGAGACCTGGCTCCTTTCTTTTACCAGTTCCACCTATGTGAGGATAAGTCAAAGGTCCTGCTCAGCCATGGTTGACTTTGCTTGGAAGCATGGAGGAAGTGATTCCTCTGTGTTGACCCTCCTCTTTATAGACTGGACACTGGTTGAAGTCCATCTGGTGGGGTCTCCTGAGCATCCTTGATCAAGAAGACCACTATTATAGGACATTTTGAGAGATGCTCATAGTCCCCTGGAACTAGTCGACCTAGGAGGGCAAGAAGCAAAATGTGTCCTTTATGTCCCTCTGACCAAATTATTATAGGCCTCAAAGTATGACTGTTAAACATCCAAGAAGTTTAGTTCCACCAGTCTGATATTTTTAGTTTTTGTGTGTCATGCAGATAAATCTTGGGCAAAGACCAGTTGTTCTCAGATAAATCTTACCTAGACATATATTTCTTGATCTGCTATGTATAATTTGACAGGAGGGTGTAGGAGCAATATGGTTCTCTGCGGTTTTCAAAACTAGCTAGGCACTGTTAATCTCTCACATTGTCTCACCCCTCCATCATGGTTTTTCACTTAAGGTGCCCCCATTTCCCCCCTTTCTCCCTTACTAGTACCCTTCTCCTATGGTCCTATGTCTCTTGAGCGCCTTCTTTCCCATTATCCCTATGTTCCTTGTATACCCTTCCCTCCCTTAAACTAACCCAATTTTTATCCATATCTCCCTTATTAAGGCCTGTTTCCTATTGTTTTTCCCATTCAGATTCTTTCTTTTCGTTTACCTCCCTGTTTCCTTTCCATTATCCTGGTTCCTGTAGTTATGACTGGATACATACTTACTTATCAGGGTTTGGTTCTAGGATCCACATATGAGGGAGAACATAACTCGATTTTTTTTCTGAGTCTTTGTTACTTCACTTAGTATAACAGATTCTAGTTCCATCCATTTACCTCAAAATTTCATGATTTCATCTTTCTTTACTGCTGAGTAAAAAACTCCATTGTATAAATGAACGACATTTTCATTATCCACTCATCAGTTGAGGGACACTTAGGTT
>NW_008340850.1:426482-426977 GCF_000622305.1 Nannospalax galili
GCGTAGAAGGTCCTTCTATTTTCTGATGTCTTCCTCAATCTCTTTCTTTAAAGATGTAAAATTTTCATTGTAGAGCTCTTTAATGTCTTTGGTCACGTTTACTCCAAGATATATATTTGCAGCTATTGTGAATGGGAGTGTTTCTATGTGCTCTTTCTCTGATTGCTTGTTATTGGTATATAGAAAGGCTACAGACTTTTGTAGGTTAATTTTGAAACCTGCCACTTTACTGAACGTTCAATAATTTCTAGGAGTTGTCTGGTGGAATTTTTGGTGTCCCTTAGGTATATTATCTGCAAAAAGGGATAATTTGATCTCTTCTTTTCTAATTATTACTCCTTTAATTTTCTGCTCTTTTCTTATTGTTCTTGCAAGACTTTCAAGCACTATGTTAAAGAGAAGTGGGGATAGTGGACAGCCTTGTCTGGTTCCTGATTTCAATGGGAATGCTTCCAGTTTTTCTCCATTTAGAATGATGTTGGCTGTGGGTTTGTT
>NW_008340850.1:427096-429363 GCF_000622305.1 Nannospalax galili
CCCTTTCCTCCCCAAGTTGGTATTGGTCAGAGTGTTTTGTCACATTTTATTGATGTACGTATATTGAACCATCCCTACATCTCTGGGATAAAATCGACTTGATCATGGTGGATGATCTTTTTGATGTGTGTCTGTATGCAGTTTGCAAGTATCTTGTTGAGAAATTTTGCATCTATGTTCATTAAGGATATCGGTCTATAGTTTTCTTTTTTGGTTGTATCTTTATCTGGCTTTGGTATTAGACTGATGCTGGCTTCATACAAGGAATTTGGAAGTTCTCCCTCCATTTCTTTTTTTTGAATAAATTTAGTATTCAATGCAGATCTTTAAATGTCTGACAGCATTCGGCTGTAAATCTGCCTGGTCCTGGGCTTTTTTTAGTCTTGAGGTTTTGTATTACTGTTTCAATTTCTTTTTGTGTATGGGTCTGTTCAAGCTGTTAATCTCTCCTTGGTTTAGTTTTGGTGGTTCCCATGCCTTGCCTTTAGATATCAGTCCATTTCATTTAGGTTTTCAAATTTAGTAGCATATAGGTTTTTAATGTATTCCCTTATAATATTCTGTATCTTTCTGGTGTCTGTTGTGATGTTTTCCCTTTCATCTCTGATTTTGTTGATTTGGAGGTGCTCTTTCTGTCTTTTGGTTAACTGGGCTAGCAGTCTGCCAATCTTATGTTTTCAAAGAACCAGCTCTTGGAATTGTTGATTCTTTGTATTGTTTTCTTTGTTTCAATTTCATTAATTTCTGCCCCAATTTTTGTTATTTCTTCTTGTCTGCTGGGTTTGGGTTTCATTTGCTATTGCTTTTCAAGTGTCTTGAGCTGCTGTGTTAAGTCATTTATTTGTGTTCTAATTTTTTAATGTAGCCACTTAGAGCTATAAACTTCCCTCTAAGGACTGCTTTCAACATGTCTCAGAGATTTTGTTGTGTTGTATTGTCCTTTTCATTTAGCTCCAGGAAAACTTTTATTTCTAATTTCTCTTTTGACCCATTCATCATTCAGGAATGTGTTGTTTAATCTACATGTGTTCATGTGGTGACTAGGGCTTCTTGGTTGTTTATTGTAAGCTTTATTGCATTGTGTTCTGATAGAATGCATGGAATTATTTCTATCTTTTTGTATTTGTTGAGGTTTGTTTTGTGGCTTAGTATGTGGTGAATTTTTGTAAAAGTTCCATGGGGTGTTGAGTAGAAAGTGTATTCTTTCGTGCTTTGGTGGAATATTCTGTAGATGTCTGTTAGGTCCATTTCATGTAAGATATAATTTAATTCAGATGTCTCTCTGTTTATTCTTTGTCCAGTTGACCTGTCTAATGGAGAAAGTGGAGTATCAAAGTCCCCTAGTATTACTGAGTTGGGGTTAATCTGTGTCTTAAAGTCTTGTAGCGTTGTTTTTATGAATTTGGGTGCACCAGAATTTGGGCA
This sequence comes from Nannospalax galili, assembly GCF_000622305.1. NCBI lineage: Eukaryota > Metazoa > Chordata > Mammalia > Rodentia > Spalacidae > Nannospalax > Nannospalax galili. Next base: position 428,522 of record NW_008340850.1, read on the forward strand.
TACATGTTCATGATTATAATATTTTCTTGGTTCATTGTTCCTTTGATCAAAATGAAGTGGCCTTCTTTATCTCTTCTGATTAGTTTAAATTTAAAGCCTTTTCAGATATTAGAATTGCTATGCCCGCTTTTTTCTTAGTGCTATTTGCTTGGTATATTTTTTTTCCATCCTTTTACTTTGAGATAGTGTCTGTCCTTGGAAGTGAGATGAGTTTCTTGCAGATAACAAAAAGATGGGCATTGTTTCTTAATCCATTCACAAAGTCTGTGTCTTTTGACTGGGGAGTTCAGTGCATAAATAGTTAAAGTTATTAATGAAAGATGAGTATTGAATCCTCTCATTTTTATTTCTGTTTACATTCTTGATATCATGTTTATAATTGTTCTTTTGAGTTCCATGTTCTGCATTATCTCTAGGGGGTTCTCATTGTACTCCTCTAGAGGACTCTTGGTATTTGTTGGGGATATGTTATTTTGGTTTTTCATGTTATTATTTTTTCCCTGTGATTTTGACACGTGAATTTCTTTTGTAGTTTCTGATTCTTGAATGAGACTCAAGCCTTCAAGTTTAGGTCTGCTTCTTTTTTGTGGGTTGGCATCTGTGGTCATTTAAAACTGGGAATACTTTGGTCCAGGCTTTTCTGGCTTTCATAGTTTGCACTGAAAAGTCAGCTGTAATCCTAAGAGGTTTTCCTTTATATGTGACTTGTTGTTTCTCTTTTGCAGCTTTCGGATTTGTCTGTTTTGTATGTGTAGTATTTTTACTATGATGTGCTATGGAGAGTTTCTTTTCTGGTCCTGTCTGTTTGGTGTTCTATATGCTTCTTGTATTTGTATGGGCAT
>NW_008340850.1:429419-452335 GCF_000622305.1 Nannospalax galili
ATTATTTTGGGATTCTTCTCCTTCCTGTATGCCTATGAGTCATAAGTTTGGTCTTTTTATGGTGTCACACATTTCCTGCATATTCCATTCTTGTGATTTCTTAAATTTTTTATAATCTTTGCTTGAGTGGTCTGGTTTGACCTCTTTATCTTCCAGTCTTGATACTCTGTTTTCCATTTTGTTCATCCTATCGATGCTTTCTCCTGTCGTTTCTAATTGGCTTACTGAGTGTTGCACTTCCTTCTTCATTTCAGCCTGAGTATTCGTCAATATTTCTAACTCTTTTCTGAATTCATTCAGAAGTTTATCCCTATCTTCCTTCAGTTTTTTTTGGTGTGTGTTTTTTAAATTCACTGAATTCTTTTATCATGTTTATAATTATTTTGAGTTCCATGTCCTGTATCTCTAGGGGTTCTCATTGTACTCCTCTAGAGGACTATTGGTATTCGGTGGGTATATGTTATTTTGGTTTTTCATGTTATTTTTTTTCCCTGTGATTTTGACATGTGAATTTTTTTCTAGTTTCTGATTCTTGTGTGAGAGTCAGGCCTTCAAGTTTGGGTCTGCTTCTTTTTGTGAACTTTATGTGTCTCTGTGGTTTACTTTTTGGGCATGAAAGGCTGGTTCATCTAAGCTTCTGGTTCTTTCAATTTTATATTGGAGTGGCCGGATTGCTTTTGTCTTCAGGAGTTCCCACAGATGCCCAATTCAGATGAGGGTCAGATGGTTCCAGGCTTTCTCCTAAGGTCTGAATCCCTCCAGGAATGATTTTGGCTTCAGGAATTTGGGGGTTGGACTGGCCTGCAAACCTGGCCCAGGAAAGATGCTGGTCTAGGGCAGCTGGTGGCCATGCCACCCAGAAATGCAAAGACAGATGGGGCAGGAAGAGGCCCCAAGGACTCCTGGGGACCGCACTGAGGAGCTGTGTTGGTCTGGATGCAAAGGACCAGGAAGAGGAAAGGTCAGCCCCTGCATCCCAGAAAGAGGCTGGTGGGTGGTGCAGGCCCAGGGAAGAAAAAGGGAGGTGAGGGCGGGGCCAGGCCCAGAACCAGGGCTCCTGAGGCCCAGAAAAGGCAATCCATTGGTCTGGGTGAAAAGGATCAGGAAGCAGTATTGGTTCCCTAGGTGTCTGGGGCCCCAAGACAAGGAATGGGACAGGACCCAAACTAGGAGAGACTGGTGGGGGAGATGGGAGGGTGAATGAGGCTGGGAGTCAAGGCTCGGAGGGTACAATGGACTTGCCCTGGAGGGAGGCCTGCGGGTAGGAGAGAGGCCTGCGGGTAGGAGAGAGGCCTGCAGTGTGTGGTGTAGGATCAGGGAAGCAGAGGGAGGTGAGCTATTTTTCACTTTTAATTATGTGTACGTGAGTGTATCTGTGCAGGTATGTGTATGTGAGCGCTGGTGCCCACAGAGACCAGAGGTGTTGGCTCCCCTTGGAGCTGGAGTTAAAGGCAATTGTATGACACCTGAGTTGGGTGCTGAGAGAGGATCTCAGGACCTCTACAAGATGTGTACCTTATTCTCTAAGATTGGAAACATGTCTACTATGGTTTTGAAGAATAGTGTCTATTCAATTTGATTTCATTTCTACTTCTTCTTCTGCACCATGGATTCCCAAGTTCAACCTCCTGAATATATCTTATAATTACTGGAAGTTTTTACCATCCTCAATTTTTTCTTTTGTTAAATGTTTTTTATTACTGTCTTCTACCCCTAAAATTCATTCTTCTGAACAATCTTGTCTATTAATGATGGTAACTGGTGTGTCTTTTATTGAGTTTTGAGTGTTTATTTTTCAGTGGTTCAAACAATTTGTGTTTCTCTTCCAAATTTTGGATTCCTTGACTGTTTCATTTACTTTGGAGACTGTCTTATAGATGCCTTAATCCATGCATCTGTTTAACTTTTCTATGTTATTGTTTTAAAAACTTTTTTTTTTCAGAGATTTCAGCTATCTCTGTAGTTTTGGATTCACTTGTAGGATAATTGGGCACTTGGGTGTTGGGACATAGGTATTTGTGTCTAATTCTTGATGTTTCTTTGTCATGTTTTTTCCATCTGCTGAAATGAGTTCATCTTTCAGTTTTGTCTTTTTTTTTTTTTTTACAAGACTATTTGGGTACTTTAATTTCTGTGATTCTTTTTATCGGGTTATTTGCATAAGGCTTAGCCATGCGACTGGTGAAATTTGGTGTTGAACATCAAATGGAATTGCTGAGGTGATTCCATCTTGGTTTTGTGTCAACAGGACCAAGAGTGAGGCCTTGGGATTCCAAGGCAACTGGACAGGATCAGAAGGCCATAACCCTTTAGCCCCTGTGAATCCACTGGAGGAAGGACACCACGCATCAAACCCACTAAGCCCATGTACTATCTGGAGGATGTGGTTATTAGTGCCACAGGCCCAAAGTAACCTCTGGAACCACAGGAGCATAAACTGTCACTCCTGAAGTGACCATTGGATGCCCAGAAGTGAGAACCTCATAATGACCTCTGGGACCACTAGAGACAAATCTTTATCTTGATGCAGACCTTAGACTGGAGCCAAAGGTGAGGTTCTGCATGGACCTCTGGGGGATCTAGGGCTAGAGGCCTGGTAACACAGTGCTCCCTGGTGTCTCCAGAGCTGGGAGTCCAGTCCCAAAGTGTTCTTTGGACCGACTGGAACAAAAGAACTGTTACCATAGGACATCCTGGTCCTTCAGCAGCTGGAGACCTAATCAAAAGGTGACCTCAGGATTCACCTGAGTCAGAGGTATGGTCATGTAATGCTCTCTGTCCCTTCAAAGGTCAGAGGCCTCTTTGGAAAACAGTCTGTCCCTGGTCCAGCTGGCAAAGAAGGCCTGGACCTATGGCTACTGCTGTTCCCACAGAAGCAGGAGGCTTGTTCACATAACGAGATGCCTGTTTGAATAGCAGACTCTGGGCCTGAAGAAGACAGATGACAGTTAGCTCAGGGGTCTCTGGATCCAAAGAAGAGCTAGTTTACACAGGGGTCTCCGGCATGACAGAAAAATATCCATTTTATATAGGAATCTGTTAAAAAGTCATAAAATATATTAGACAACTTTAGAAATTATTGAGAAAATAACCTTAGCAGATAAACAATATTATGTAGTATTGATTAAGAGATGGAGCAAAGGGCTGAAGAGATGGCTCAGTGGTTAAGAGACCTGGCTGCTCTTGCAGAGGACCTGGGTTTTGTTCCTAGCACACACACAGTGGCTAACAACCATCCATACCTCCAGTTCCAGAGGATCCAGCAGTCTCTTCTGATCTCCATGGGCACTGCACAACATGGATGCACTTACACACACATAGGCAATACACTAATACACATAAAATAAAAATAATGAAAACTCATGAACTGGACTATCATTTATTATACATTCATGGAAAGTGGCTAATGAGCAGGCATGATACTCCACCATAGGCATAGCCTAGATATGCTAGTGATCATAGTGCCTTGAGAGGACAGAAGATTATAGTAGTATTTGTTTAAGGAGTTCAATCATCAGGGGTGGAAGCAAAATGTAAATTCAGAAAGATACAAACAATAAAATTTGGAACACTTTACAGTGGACATCTACACTTTAGGTCTTAGACATTAATAGCAGAAGCACTTTCTAAATATAGATAACAGCTAGATAGATAGCGAGGGGATTTCTTCCACCTGATGGCAATGTTTATCACCTCTACTAATTAGCATGATGTAAATTTTCATGCTTCCTCCTCAAATATAATACATTAAAAAATTTGATATTTTTCTGTGTGTGTATATCACCCAGAACATCCCAAACTATCTTATTCAACTATGCACCCACTTCCCAGATGGCACCCTCCCATAGCTTCCCTCCCCCTACTGGAGCCCTTATACTCTGTTATCCCTGCTACTGTCTGCTGTGTTGTCGGCACCTCAGCCATTCACCAATACTTGCCTTTCTGTTGAATCTAGTCAGTCTATATAGAGGTCTTTGTTTTAGGAGGGTCAGCTGTTCCTCTTCTAGCAGCAATCAGTTGTCAATACTCCTTTAGATAAGATTAGGGTCTGCCATTCATTTTCCCAGTTCTATGCTGGGTTAATATGTGGGAGTCCCTTTGTTCACCCTGGCCAACAACTCAAAAGAAGGTATCTCCCATCTGGCATTTGAACAATTTTTAACATTTATTTTTCAGCAATTATTTTGACCATTGAAAATAAATAGAACAACAACTTGAATGAAAGGATGTGCATTTTTATAAGTAGACATCAGGACATTCCTCCTCCCAGTGGCAGAGAATGGAGCTTCTGCCCTAAAAGGTAGCATCATTTCCCAAAATACTGCTGTTTAAGAGAGAACCAAGAGGATGACATTCCCTAGATACACCAAAAGACCAAACACAAATAAGCATTGGACACCTGATATCAGGCATTGCTGAGACTCAGGGAAAAGACAAGAGGATATGATCAGGACACATCCCTGTCATGTTTCCAAGGACTAAGCTCAAACCAACAGCTTTTTGGTAAAGGGACAATGCCTAGTGAATATATGAGAGCAAAAAGCTTTTAAGGGATGAGCTGGGCATAGTTCCAACTTTGACATCACACTTCTCATATATTCTGAAAATGTAAGGGAGAACGAGATCTATCAGGAGGAGTTACTAAAGACCCATGGGACTAGAGTTCATCTCATGTAAGAATGAAACATACATATTGTAAGCCTCTCCCAATGATCTTCTCAGTCATCACCACACAATCCATGGATATTGAGCTCCTCAGGCAACAACTCTATGTGAGCGAGGTAAATCCATGAAGATATTTATTGTACCATGCCATGCCTCCAGCCCAGCTATACAATTTCTCCCCAGGCAATGGGGAACAAGGGCCAAATTGCAAGAAATTAAGAATTCATGAAGAATTTAGGAAGAACCTGGATTCCTGACTGCCATCTCATAAACCAGCACATAATGAGAGTTGCTATAGCTCAAATGGAGGGTTTGAGCCTCTAGATTCTGAGGAGCAGATTACAGAAAATAAAAAGACTCCTTCAATCAGTGGCTCCTCTATCTCAGGAAGCCTTCATCCTCAGTTAACCCACTGTCACTCACAGCCTGAGGTGTTGGGAATGAAGCACTCTGCAATAGCAGGCACTGGGTTGAAAGTACACAATCAGGAGCACCAAGATTAGGAATGAAGATTTCATTCTTGTCTTGCTTGTGCATTTTATATGGATGTACACTATGCCTGCTATCTCTATTGCCACAGTCTTTCTGTTTTGTTCAGAATGACTTAAGAGATGCTACAGTGGCCCCTGTCATCCTGTGATGTGCTGGTCTGTGGAGATGCTAGTAAATATAATGTATATCTCAGAAATTGTTAAAGGCATTTGACACAGCTGAGCTTATTAACTCTAGACATTCCCTTCTAGATTGAGGGTTCAGGGAGGGTCATTAGAGTATCTGAGTATACAGTCACTCTTCACAGGTATGTAGCTCCTCCCTAGCTGCATGTGGCATCAGAAAGGAGCTAGAGGAAAGAAATTGGGAAGAGGGCTACACAGAGGAAGTTATGGGGAAGACAACACCAAAACAAGGCAAAGACTTTCTTTGTGTCTGCTTTAGGGTCACTCACATGCTCTTGTCCAGTAACCCTTCTGACTACTCAATAAGGAAGCCCAATAAATTTGTTGGTTCACCAAGAAACTATGGTGAAAAGAAAACACTGCTTGTTTAATATGACTCTAGTAGGAGACTATAGATGTTACTTACCTCCCCTCAGGAAGAAAATTTTTTGATGCAGGCTGCGTTGATGCTTGGAATAGAAAGCTATCTCATATAACTTCATACTTTCAAAATGCTTCCTTTCTGTATGACTTATCTGATGCTGTGTGAGGCTTGACTTGCAAAAGAAAGCTCTGCCACATGCTGTGCATTCATAGGGTTTTTCTCCTATATGAGTTCTTTGATGGGCAGTGAGATGTGAGTTATAGTAGTAAGATTTCCCACATTCTGTGCATTCATAGCACTTCTCTCCTGTATGAGTTCTCATATGTACAGTGAGGACTGAATTGTGGTAGTTTTCCCACATTTTGTACATTCATAGAGCTTTCCCCCTGTATGAGTTCTCTGATGAACAGTGAGCTTTGACTTCTGGAAGAAAACTTTCCAACATTCTATGCATTCATAGAGCTTCTCTACTGTATGAAATCTCTGATGATCAATGAGTTGTGACTTTTGGTAGAAAGATTTCCTACCTTCTTTGCATTCATAGGGCTTCTCTCCTCTATGCATTCTCTGATGTGCAATGAGTTTTGATTTGTATGAGAAAGTTTTCCAACATTCTGTGCACTCATAGGGCTTCTCACCTGTATGAGTTCTGTGATGATCAGTAAGGAGTGACTTTAAGGAGAAAGCCTTTCCACATTCTGTACATGCATAGGGCCTCTCTCCTGTATGAGTTCTCTGGCAAAAAGTAAGGGTATAATTTCATTGGAAAGATTTCCCACATTCTGTACATTCATAGGGCTTCTCTCCTGTATGAGTTTTGTGATGATCAGTGAGGTGTGACTTGACATAGAAAGCCTTCCCACATTCTGTACATGCATATGGCCTCTCTCTGATGAAGAGCAAGTGTAGCCTTTCAGAAGAAGGATTTCCCACATTCTGTATATTCATATGGCTTCTCTCCTGTATAAGCTCTCTTGTGTAAAATGAGTTGTGATTTGTAGGAGAACGTTTTCCCACATTCTATACATTCACAAGGCTTTTCTCCTGTATGAGCTCACGTAAAATGAGTTGATTGTATGAGAATGCTTTCCCACATTCTCCACATTCATACCTATTCTTTCCTCTATGAGCTGTCTGATATAGAGTAAGGTGTGTCTTCCTAGAGAAAGCCTTCCCACAGTCTGTACATTCAAAGTGCTTCTCTCTTGTATGTGTTCCCTGATGATTAATGAAGTGTAAATTTAGAGAGAAACCTTTTCCATATTCTGTAGATTCACAGGGAAAACACAAAAATTTTAAAGATTTTTAACTACACTTTAATTATGGAAAATAATATACATTTGATCAATACTCTCACTTAAGCTGAATTTTTACTCTGGATCCACCTGATTTTACTGTTTTAAATTTGACTTCCAATGTATATTCAGAATGAGAGAAAAAAAAACCTTTTTTCATTCTAATTCTGACTTATTTCACATGAAAACAGGCACTTCCATTCATGCAAACACAATCAGCTGATTCTTCTCTATGGTTGAATAATACTACATTTTTATGTATACTTACAGATGAATATAATGATGGGAAAATAGGATAATATCTTACCTACTGAGAATAATGACTCAGTAAACATGGACCTCCATGTGTGAGACCCTGACTCGTCTAACCACTTCTTTCTGCTTCTGTAATTTTCTTGGCTTAAGACAGCACTAACTCCATTTTGACTATCTGTTTCAGGTATGCTGTAATCTTCAGCTACCACCCCCATCCTGTAAAGCTATAGCTCAAGCAAGCCTTGGCATATAGCAGCCTTATAAGGTAAAACAGAAACTTCAGACCCCACAGATTAACAGTCAGCACATTCCAGTGCCCTAAAGACAGCTCCTACCAATAAGAATCTTTCTCCTACTCAGGGCATAAGACCATCCAATCATTTTAAAGGACGCTTGGCACATGCAAGCTTCTGTGAAACATCCATATAAAAGCGTACCCCACCCTAATTCAGGGCTCTCAGTATGGATCCTCTGCCCCGGTAAAATCTGAGGGCCCAAGCTTAAGCCTGAATAAAGGCTCTTTGCTTTTGCATACTCTCTGGACTTCTTGGTGGCCATTTTTGGTCGCAGGATTGGGGCGCAACATATGGGAGCTTGTCCAGGATTCCCAAGACCCCCCACAAGACCCCCGTAGCATTGAACCTGGTCTGGCAGGTAAGTGTCTTTGTCCTCTTGTTTGTGTGTGTTGCACGCTCTTGGTTTTGAGTCCCCGTTACCTTGTTAGCCTGTTGGTGGTCTAGGCAGATGTGTTGGAAGACCCCAGGCCGTGGGACTCGGGAGACATCCCGGACCCACCTGATAGGGATTGGATCCCACTTCTAACTTTGGAAGGGAAAGGCAGGTCACGCCCACAGAGCGGTGAGAGGCTGACATCCCACTTTCAGTTCTTGTTTTGTCAGTGTGTGTCTCTGTGTTGTCCATGATATTTGTGACTTACTTAGTTATAGACATGGGACAAAGTCAAGTAACACCTTTAAGTCTTTCCCACGATCATTTTTCTGGCTTCAAAAAGAAGGCTAGAGAACAAGGACTAGAAGAGAAGAAAGGCAAACTCTTTGTCCTTTGCAGGAATGAATGGCCAACCTTCAATGTTGGATGGCCTAAGGAGGGAACATTTGACCTCCCCACTAATTACAGGGTTAAAAACATTATTTTTGGGTGACCAGTACACCACGACCAGGTTCCTTATATTGAAACCTGGCAGGTCCTGGTTGAGGAGCCCCCTGAATGGCTCAAACCTTTTTTGCCACTGCAGGGTTCAAAGACAGCCATCCTCACCCTGCGTGAGGACGTGTGGCAGAAAAGTGAAACTAAGCTGTCTGTCCCTCTTTATCCTGTCCTCCAGGGCGGTACGTAGGAAGAACTTCTGTTTGAGCCTCCCCCATATCTGCCCACACCACCAGCACAGCCAGGGCATTTGGAACCCCCAGGGGAGGCAGAGGCAGCCCAAGCCTCTAGGGATGAGAGCCCTCCTCAAACTCGGAGGAGGGTCCAGGAGGGCAGCCATGAGTGGTGGCAGACTCCACCATCCTCCCCTTAAGGGCAGTGGGACCCCTTAATGAGGCAGGAGACCAACAAATGCAATAATGGTTATTCGCCACCAGTGATCTCTATAATTGGAAATTGCAAATGGCCAGATTCTCTGAGAAACCACAGGGCCTTATTGATCTCTTCTTTTCACCCATCAGCCCACTTGGGACAACATCCAGCAGCTATTATAGGTTCTATTTACCACCAAGGAGAGGGACCAGAACCAAACTAAGGCCTGGAAACTGGTCCCTGGGGTGGATGGGTATCTCACCACCAACCAGGTGCTGATCAATGAAGCCTTCCTGTTAGTCCAACCAAACAGGGACTTCAATGTGGCAGAAGGTAAGGAGAGGCTCCGGGTCTACCGCCAGACTCTAATGGGGGGCGGGGTTCTGGGCTGCTGCAAGGCACCCAACTAATTTGGCTAAGATTAGTGATGTGCAAGACAGAATCCCCAGCAGCCTTTTTAGAAAGGATCCTTGAGGCGTCCTGCACTTATATACCCATGAATCCAGAGGCACCAGAAAACAAGAATGCAGTCGTATTGGCCTTTGTCAACCAGTCAGCACCCGACAGGCGCAAATTACAAAAACTAGATAGAGTGGCAAATAAGACTCCACCGGGGCTTTTGGCAGTGGCAGAGAGGGTTTATAACCACAGAGAAAGCCCAGAAGACAAACAGGCATGAGCTGCAGCCACTGCGAGCACCAAGCAAACCTGAGACTTTGCTAAGATCCTTCTGGCTATGACTACAAAGTTGCCTGATGAGCAGGAACGCCAACTGTGTTTGTAGTCCGCTTCCCTGCGGACTCAGGTAGGAAACCCCAGTAAGGGCAACAAAGGTTACAGAGGAACCAATGTGCCTATTGCAAATAGATGGGCCACTGGATGAAAGATTGCCCAGAAAAACCTGCTGGGCAAGGCAGGGCCTGAGAAGGAGTGCAAACCCTCAAGCTCAGAGAAATGAACGGCTGGGGGGTTGGGGTTTGGATCCCCTCCCTGAGCCTAGGGTAACCCTCAAAGTGGAGGGGACACCTGTGAACTTCCATGTAGACACAGGTTCCCAACACTTGGTATTAACTGAGCTCCAAGGAAAACTATCACATAAAAAGTCCTGGGTACAGGGGGCTACTGGCATGAACCAATACTCATGGACCACCCAAAGAAAAGTGGACCTGTGCAAGGGTCAGGTGTCCCACTCCTTCCTGGTCATGCCAGAGTGCCCCTACCCACTCCTCAGCAGAGACTTGCTCACCAAAATTGGAGCCCACATTCATTTCACCTCTAGTGGAGCCCAAATGACGATCAAGAAGGCCACCCAATCCAGGTACTCACCCTACAACTGGAAGATGAGTTTAGGTTACATCAAAAACTGGCCTCTACACCAAAGGAGGAGGTTTCCACCTGGCTAAAGGAGTTCCCCACAGCCTGGGCAGAGACAAGGGGCATGGGGATGGCAGCCCACTGGCCCCCCCATCTGGATAGAGCTTAAGCCTGGAATCCCACCAGCCAGAGTTAAACAGTACCCTATGTCCCAGGAGGCCAGGCTGGGGATTATTCCTCATATCAGGTGCCTGAGAGATCAGGGCGTCTTGGTGCCTTGCTGATTGGCATGGAATACCCCCCTCCTGCTGGTCAAAAAGCCAAATTCAACCAACTAACGGCCAGTCTGGGACTTGAGAGAGGTAAACAAGCGGGTTATGGATGTTCATCCAGTGGTAACTAATCCTTACACTCTCCTGAGTTCCTTGCCACCTTTCAGAAACTGGTACACAGTGCTAGACCTGAAGGATGCCTTCTTTAGCCTGCCTCTGGCCAAGGAGAGCCAGCCTTTCTTTGCTTTTGAATGGCAAGACCAGGAGATTGGTTTCAATGGGCAGCTGACTTGGACCCACCTGCCACAAGGGTTCAAAAATTCACCCACCCTGTTAGATGAAGCCTTCCATGAAGACTTGGCCCTCAATCTGGCCACCCTGCTGCCTGATCTGGACCTGAACATGCCCTTGCATGATTGTGTGGGGATCCTGAGCCAAGTGCACGGGCTCAGAAAAGACCTGACCAACCAGTCGCTTCCTGATGCAGAAGCCACTTGGTTCACCGATGGCAGCAGTTTCACCCAAAATGGACAGAGGTATACGGGGGCAGCAGTAGTAACAGAGACCAAAACTGTCTGGGTGGTGGCTTTACCTGTGGGGACTTCAGCCCAGAGAGCTGTGCTGATAGCCTTGGCCAAGGCTCTTAAATAAGGCAAGGAGAGAAAACTAAACATGCATACAGATAGCCGGTATGCCTTTGCCACAGCCCATGTACATGGGGCTACCTACCAGGAGAGGGGGCTGCTCACAGCTGAGGGAAAGACTATTAAAAATAAACAAGAGATCCTAGACTTACTGGCTGCCCTATGGCTACCCAAGAAACTGGCTATCATCCATTGCCCCAGGCACCAGAAGACAGATATGCCTATAGCTCGAGGAAACCAGAGGGCAGACCAGGTTGCCAAGGAGATAGCCCTGAAAGCACCTTAGTCCTGGCTCTCCATCTGCCAGACCCAGGGCCACCCATGCTACCAGACCAACCTGATTATTCTCAGAAGACCTGAGGCTGATATACAAACTTCCCATGACCCAAAAGGTTGATGCCTGGTGGCATACAGGGGACTGTAGGATTATCCTGACAAGTAATCTAGCCAATGATCTTCTCAATTACATCCACTGGACTACCCACCTGGGCACTCAAAAGACAGAAGACCTCTGATGAAACGCTCATTTCAAGGTTCTGAACCTACGATCACATGTCGATTTAATCACCTCCAAATGTCTTAGTTGTAGGCTGATGAATACTGAGAACTTTCCCAAAGAATAGAGGACCTGGTTGAGAGGCTCCAAGCCTGGAGCCCACTGGGAAATGGACTTTACTGGGAAAATATGGTTACAAATATCTTTTAGTTCTGATAGATACTTTTTCAGGATGGACTGAAGCATACCCTACCAAGCATGAGACTGTGCAAATGGTCACCAAGTGGCTACTGGAAGACATTCTTCCAAGGTATGGTGTGCCGGCTCTTCTGAGCTCAGACAATGGACTGGCCTTCGCCTCTCAGGTAACACAAGAGTTAGCCAAAATATTGGGGGCAAAATGGAAATTACACTGTGCATGTAGGCCCCAAATCTGGACAGGTAGAGAGAATGAATAGAACACTAAAAGAGACCCTTACTAAATTAACCATGGAGACTGGTGGGGACTGTGTGGCTCTCCTTCCCTTTGCTCTATATAGGGTGTGAAACTCACCCTACCTGTTAGGTTTAACTCCATTTGGAATCATGTTTGGAAGACCCTCTCCCATCCTCCCCAATTTAAAAGCTAAATTAATTGCTGAGTTTGATAACCGTCAATTGCTTGATTCTCTTGAGGCTGTGGCACACGCCCACAAGGACATGTGGCCCCATCTGAAAGATATTTATGAGACTGATCCTCCTCTTACCCTATACAACTACCAGCATGGCGATTGAGTATGCGGCTGTGAGACTCTAGAACCTCACTGGAAAGGACCATAAATGGTGCTCCTGACTACCCTGACTGCAGTGAAAGTAGACGGAGTTACTGCCTGGATTCATCACACCCACATCCGGCTAGCAAGTGCACACCCAGACCCAGACGACCTTCGCCCTCTGCTCATTGCTGCACCGGATCCCAAAAGATGGGAAGTCCACAAGACGTGGGCAACCCTCTCAAACTAAGACTTATTGTTCTTAAAGGCTTCTATATTGTCCTCTGGCAATGCTCACCCTAACCTTCCCAACACTATGCTCTGGAGATTCTCTGTTAGGGAAATGTACCAGGGGAGAAACCAGGTGATTGGCATGGCCAACTGCCCCCTAGTGGGCTGCCGAGAACCCCTAGACATCATAGTGTACCCCAATGCCAGTAGCCACACAAATGATGAATATGTCTGCTTTCCTTATCGGCAGACAGACTCGTCATGTTTAAAAGACAGTGCCCTCTGTGGAGGGTGCCGCTACTTCTCCTGAAAGCTAGAGACAGGCCTAACCTGGGGACAAATAAGGATCACAGGGAAGGAGAGGTCCATATTCCTACTGGAAAATAGCCAACGTTATTCCTGAATATATGTTGCAGATCCCTGGGACAAACGCTGGCATACTGGGGTAGTAGGAAAGTTCTACCCAGGGGTTTCCACCAGTTACCCCACCATTGATTTCCACATTTCCTGCCAGCTTGTGCCGGCAGTTCAGCCTATACTGACCCATCATAGCATTATTGTACAGGAAAAGCCAACGGAGGAGCAGATAAAATCAACCATGTCCTGGGATCAATATATACAATATGTGGACTTTTTACCCATCACCAACCACCCCGATGCCTCTAATTGCTTTCTTTGTGCGTCTAGCAACAGACCTTTGGTGACTGCAGTACTAGTTAATGCCCCCCTCTCTAAGACCTCAGGAAATAGCTCCTCTGATGCCTGTTTGGCGGCCATTCCCCTCTTTGAACAATCACCTGACTACCCACTTTGCATTTCTGGTGCAGCCATTCCTGCCCATTACAAATGCCTTGCTTATTTGACTCTGGAACTGTGTGCATCAGCCTTCCCCTTTTTCTCTGGTGTGGGGGAGACATTTTGACTCTCATTAATTCCTCTCAGCCTGCCTTTTGTGTTCCAGTAATCATCACCCCCAGGTGTACTTGTTAGAGGAGGAAGAGGCTGCTCTTCTTCTCCACACCCGATTGTGGAGAGAAATCTTCATTCCCGTTAGTGGGTCTGGGACTCGCCCTCTCAGTAGGTGCCGGGAGCGCAGTGACTGCGGCTATCGTTCAAACCAATCATCTGGCGGGGGACTTCCAGGACAAGTTAGACCAGGCAATGGCATCCACAACCAACAGCCTTGAGTCCCTCCAGTGACAAACGAACGCACTTGCAGGAGTGGTGCTTCAAAACAGGCGAGCTCTGGACCTAATCACAGCTGAACAAGGGAGGGACTTGCATGGTTCTGGGGGAAAATTGCTGCTTGTCAATGAGTCCAGTATTGTTGAAGAAAATGTAAAAACCCTCAAACACCTCTGCCAGGAACTCGTCTCCAGATACCAACCTACAAAGCCACAAAATTTGTATGAACAACTGTTCAATTGGTCTCTCTGGCTTACCACTCTACTTTCAGCCTTGGCTGGGACCATAATCCTTCTCCTACTAGTGTTAACTGTTGGGCCATGTATTATCAATCAGCTGACTTCCTTTGTTAGAGAGTGGGTAAATGCAGTACAACTCATGGTCCTGAGGTCCCAGTATCAGCCCGTAGGCAATCTCATTAGAGATCACGATCCAGACCCATGACTGGGTCATCCCTATTTACTAGGAGAGGGAAATGTGACTCCGACTCGTCTACCTGCTTCTTTCTGTTTCTGTAATTTGCTTGGCTTAAGACAGCACTAACTCCATTTTGGCTAGCTGTTTCAGGCGTGTTGTAATCTTCAGCTACCACCCCCATCCTGGAAAGCACAGATCAAGCAAGCCTGGGCATATAGCAGCTTTATAAGGTAAAAACAGAAACTTCTGGCCCCACAGATAATAGTCAGCACATTCCAATGCCCTAAAGACAGCCCCTACCAATAAGAATCTTCCCTGTACTCAGGGCATAAGACCATCCCATCATTTTAAAGGATGCTTGGCATGCATGGTCTTCTGCGAAACTTCCATATTAAAAGTGTACCCCACCATAGTTTGGGGCGCTCAGTACGGATCCACTGAGTCGGTGAAATCTGAGGGCCCGAACTTAAGCCCGAATAAAGGGTCTTTGCTTTTGCATACTCTCCGGACTCCTTGGTGGTCACTGGGGGTCACAGGATCAGGGTACAACACATGCACATGTATTATATTTATTTTAAGCCTATTAGCAAAGCTACAGTATTACCAAAACTAATCTTAATCCCATTCTGAATGTGTAGCTGCTAAACATTTTCTAGTAACCTACAGAATAACTATTTATACTGGAAAAACAAAATTAAAAACAAAATGAAATATAAAACTTTCAACAAATGGTTCGTAAATGGTGTGCCTATAAAAAGTGAATCTCCATACATACATAAAGACTGAAATCAATTTATTACAAAGAGCAAATGAGGGTAGAATGTATCAACAAAAGGCTAATAAAAAACTAAGATATAAAATGGGATAAGATATAAAATTTAAAAATTGAGAAATTATGTAAACTAGCCAATAAAAAATTTTAAGCATGGATTGATTTTGGCAAACTTTAGAAAATATATTTCAGGGAAAAAAACCCAAAGAAGACAAAAGCCCCCCAAAACCCCAAACCAAAACCAAACCAAGAAGACAGGTTGAAATAGTTAATCCTCTTCAGAAACTGCAAAAATTAAGTTTCTGATCTTCAACCCAGCTGTCATCAAGACTGCTTTGGAATACAAGCTGGTAAAGAGTGCTCAATGTGACCAATATTTGATATGTCTTTCTGGCTTATCTTACTCATTATGCATTCACTCACCAAGGAGGTTCTGAACTGAGGCTTCTGTTACAGTCCATGGTGCGAATCCATGCTCCAACTTGAATATCAACTCAGGTTTGGACTTGAAGTGTCCTATTTTTAAAAGGAAAATAATATAAAAAATATGTCAAGAGTACTATATCAGGTCCAGGAGAAAGGTTCAATTCAAGAAGAGTCTTGTGAACAATGAATTGGAAGCTTTCATTAAAGACAATTTATATTCACATTCTTCAAAGACTGGAATATTTCAAGAATATTTAAGTAAACATCAGTGGACACAGAGAAAACATCAAGAAATTAGAAAACTCATAGAATATTTAAATTGAATGAGAAGGGAGTTAATAGCCCAAAGTCTACACTAAAAAATCAGAAAAGAGGGGCTGGAGAGATGGCTCAGCAATGAAGAGCACTGGTGGCTTTTGCAGAGGACCCAAGTTAGGTTCCTAGCTCCTACATGGTGGCTAGCAACCATCTGGAACTCCAGTTCCAGGGGATTCAATGCCTACTTCTGACCTCTGAGGGCATTGCACTACATGGGTGCAGTTACATACATGAAGACAATATACTCATACACATAAAATAAAATAAATGAATAAATAAATGAAATATTAAAAAAACTTTTTAATTAAAAACATCAAAAAAATACACAAATAAATTACTTAATGGTAGAACTCTAGAATCTTGAAAAATGAGAACAAACCAAACTCAAAATCCATCTTATTTATTTTTTGAGACAGGATCTCCTGTAGCCCCAGCTGTCCTGGAACTCACTATGTAGACCAGGTTGGCCTTGAACTCACAGAGATCCACCTGCCTCTGCATCCTGAGTGCTGGGACTAAAGGCATGTGCCACCATGCCTGGTTAGAGCTTGGTCTTTGAAAAAATAAGCAAGATAGACAGACTCTTACCCACCTAACCAAAAGAAAGAAAGAACAAATCCAATCAACAAAATCAGAAATTAATGGGGAAATATTAACAGATACCAGAGAAATCCAGAACATTATAAGGGAATACTTAAAATACATATACTCCATTGAATTAGAAAAGCTAAAAGAAATGGAAGAATTTTTAAATTCAATGGAACCACCAAAATTAAATGGAGATCAACATTTTAACAAATAAAAGATTCAAGCAGTAATACAAAGCGTCCTGAGTGAAAACAGCCCAGGTCCAATGTCTAAACAGCAGAAACCATGAGCTCAAGACTAGCTTGCAATACACAGTGAAGCCTTGTCTCAGGAAATATATAAAGACACCATAGTTTTTGTTTCTGGAAGGGAAGTATTAATTCTATTAAAGAGCTGTACTACTCAAAGCGATTCATGGATTCAATAAAATTCTCATCTTAATACTAATTATATTCTTCATAGAATTGGAAAACTGCTATACACAGTATCAAAAACAAGGAAGGGAAACCTGAAGTCCTTATAATACGAGTCTTCAAAGAACAGCAAAGAGATAGTAACAAAAACAGCATAAATATATGGAAAAGAAATGGACAACCTAATATAAAACCCTGCTTATGTAGTACCATACTTTGCTAAAGTTCAGGGGTAAAAATCCATGTCACCAGTCAGTGGTGTTGTAGGAAAGAATCCAGTAAAAGGAAATGAGGCCATTAGGGAAATAGTCAAGAAGGGATGAGGGATAGGAGTCCCTTTCTTTGCTTTGGAGCTGCAATGAGATACACAACACTGAAATAGCATTTTGTCCCTGCCAGGATCAAAGTGAAACTGCCCAGCAAATATGACTGAAATCTTTGAAAACTATAAGCAAAAATAAATCTTCCTTCCTTTTGAGAGATTTTTCTGAAGTGAAATTGCCAAACAAAATTGACAGAAATCTTTGAAAACTATAAGCAAAAATAAATCTGCTTTCCTTTTAAGATTACTTTCCTGAAGTGAAATTGCAAAGCAAACATTGACTGAAATCTTGGAAAACTATAAGCAAAAATAACTTTTCTTCCTTTTTAAGATATTTTTCTCTGGAATTTTTGCAGTGATGGCAATATGGCTAATGAATCCAGTTAACAGATGATCAAAAAGGCTTCCAAAATTATATTCAAACCACATAGCTTTAATTACTGCACTCGGGAGGGAGATGCAGGCAAATCTCTAGAGCTGTAGGCCAGTTGATCTAAAAACAGAGTTCCAGACCATTTAGTGATCGATAGTGAGACCTTGGAAAAAATAGGCTCAGAACAGGTCTCACAGTGAGAACTATAGATATGCACCGACTGAGGCAATGGAAGCAACAGCCTCTTTTTTATAATCATATAGAGAAATCCACTAAAAATGGATTGAAAATTTGAGACCTGAAACTATGTCACTGAAATTGCTCAGTGGGTAAGGTGGCCTGTCATCAGTTCTGATAACCTGAGTGTGATCCCTGGATTGCACATGATAGTAGGGAGTGAATGAACTCTGACAACTTGTTCTGTGATGTCCAGAAGACAGCAGTGACATGCAGTGGCACACTCATAAAATCACACAAGCACCTACACACACAAAACAAAGAAATATAAAAATAATTTTATGTATGTGTGTGAAAAAAAGACTCCAAACTCTGAAACTCCCGGAACAGAGAAGAAATATGTTAGATCAATGCTGTAGATAGACAGATTTAAAATATGTGAAACAGAAGCAGAATGTCAACACATGTGATGACATATATCTCAAAATCATTTGTATAGAAAAGCAAGCAAATAATAAAGATCAAATTGACATTTAAAATGAGAAAATGCAGGCAAACTATTCACTGAAAAAGAAATTAAATTCTAAAATATAAGAACCTCAAACACACAAATATTAGGAAATGAAATGATCTGTTTAATATGAGTAAAAGGTCTGTAGACCTATTTCTCAAACATGACAAATGAATAGTGGTAAACGGATGAACAAATGCTTAACACCCCTATTCTTCGGGGAAAGGACAATACAAACGACAATAAGATGTCAATGCTTGAATATGAAATGGTTCGCTGATACACAAGATAATAAACACTGAGGTCTCATAAATAATGCTAGGAATATAAACTAATGCAGCTAGTATGAAATAGACTATAATGGTCCCTCAAAACATTCAACGTAGAACTACTACATGAGAGCACTATCCTACTGTTGGCTCCATATTCAAGGGAAATAAGAACTATTCAGAGCAATCTGGAGTTCCATTTGTACTATAGCATGGCTCATATAAGTCAAGACATGTAATCAACACAGGTGCTCATCAAGAAGAAACAACATAAAATATGTGGCACGTATAAGCAATTTAATTATTAAAATAGAATAAAATTCTGTTTTTTTTTTAACTTACAAAAACACAGGTAAATACTGAGCACTAAGAGCAATGCTGGGGTGAATAATATACCAGATATTAAACTGTATTACAGAGCTATAGTCATAAAAACAATATGGTACTGGCCCAAAAATAGACCAGTAGATCAATGGAACAAAATTGAAGACCCAAAAAATGAGTACATGCAATTTCAGCCACCTGATATTTGACAAAGGGGCCAAGAACATGCACTGGAGGAAAGACAGCATGTTCAGCAAATGGTGCTGGCAAAACTGGATCTCCACCTGTAGAAGAATGAAACTAAACCCCTATCTTTCACCTTGCACAAAAGTCAACTCCAAATGGATCAAAGACCTCAGTGTGAAGCCTGAAACTCTGAAATTGTTAGAAGAAAACATTGGCAATAACCTACAAGACAGAGGTATATGAAAGGATTTTCTAAACCAGATATCAACTGTCCAGGAAAGAAGGTCAAGAATCAACAAATGGGACCTCATTAAACTAAAAAGCTTCTGTACATCAAAAGAAGCAACCAAGGAAGTGAAGAGAAAATCCACAGAATGGGAGAAAATCTTGACAAGCGATACATCTGACAGAGATTTAACATTCAGAATATATAACAAACTCAAAAAACAAAGACTCAAGAAAGGAATTAACTGAATTAAAAGATGGGCTAAGGAACTGAACAGAGTTCTCAAAAGAAGAAAGAAAGATGGCTAAGAAGCATCTTAAAAGGTGTTCAACATCACTAATAATTAGGGAAATGCAAATTAAAACTACTTTAAGATTTCATCTTACCCCAGTCAAACTGGCTAAGATCAAGAGAACAAATGATACCAAATGTTGGAGAGGATATGGGGAAAGGGGAACACTCATCCACTGCTGGTGGGGCTGCAAACTTGTTCAACCCCTATAGAAAGCAGTGTGGAGAACTCTTAAAAAACTACAAATGAACCTACCATTTGACCCAGTTATACCACTCCTTGGCATATACCCAAAGAACTCATCCTATTGCAGAAACACTTGTACATCCATGTTTGTTGCTGCTCTTTTCACAATAGCTAAGAGATGGAAGCAACCTAAGTGTCCCTCAATTGATGAGTGGATAGTGAAAATGTGGTTCATTTACACGATGGAGTTTTACTCAGCAGTAAAGAAAGATGAAATCAAATTTGCAGGTAAATGGATGGAATTAGAAACTGCTACACTAAGTGAAGTAACACAGACTCAGGAAAAAAATAAACAAAAATGACATATGTTCTCCCTCATATGTGGATCCTAGCACCAAATCCTCTATAAGTGAGTATGTATCCAGACATAAATATAGGAACCAGGATAGTGAAAAGGAACCAGGGAGGTAAAGGAAAAGAAAGAATCTGAGCGAGAAGAACAGTAGGAAACAGGCCTTAACAAAGGAGATAGGGATAAAAATTAGTTTATTTTAAGGGGCAGGGGAAGGGAAGGGTATACAAGGAACCTAGGGGATAAAGGGAAGGAAGGAGCTCAAGAGAGGTAGGACCATAGGAGAAGGGTATTAAGGGAGAAATGGAAAAAAAACGGGGACACCTTACATGGGGAAACCATGGTGGGAGGGTTAGACAATATGAGAGATAAATAATGCCTAGCTAGTTTTAAAAACCAGAGGGAACCATATGAATCCAACAACCTACTGACAAATTATACATACAACCAGATCAAAGAAATAATATATGTCTAGGCAAGGTTTATCTGAGAGTGTTTGGTCTTTGCCCAAGCATACAGCCATCCTATGAAGCCTATACTAATTTGGACAAAGGGACATAAAGGTCAGTTTTTGCTCCTTTCCCTCCTAGATCGACTAAGTTCCAGGGGACTATGAGCATCACTCAAAATGTCTTGTAACTGTGGTTAGTCACCTGTCCTCTTGATCAAGGAGGCCATGGAGACCCTACCAGATGGACTTGAATCAGTGTCTAGTCTACAAAGAGAAAGGTCAACACAGAGGAAACATTTCGTCCATGCTTCCAAGCGAAGCCAGCTATGGTTGAGCAGGACATTTGACTTATCTTCACATAGAGCTGGTAAAAGAATGGAGCCAGGGGCTCCTCCCAAGCCCATGTTCCCCCTGAGGAACAGATCTTCAAACGACCTTAAGAGTAAAAATAAATTGGTTTATCTGGGCCAATTGTAGGGTCTTAAACACACAAAAGGAAAGTATAACTAAAGATTAATGAGGTCAATATAATTTTTAAGAGTCCATATGTATAGCTAAAGGCTACATAACAAGAAACAATGCCAAACAGGAGATACCTTCTTGAGTTGTTGGTCAGGATGGCCCAAAAGACTCGCAGACAGTAACCCAGCATAAAACTGGGAAAATGAACAGCAGACCCCAATCTTATCTAAAGGAATATTGACAACTGATTGCTGCTAGATGAGGAACAGCTGATCTTCCTAAAACAAGGAATTCTAGACAGGGTGACTAGACTCAGCAGATGGACAAGAACACTGGGGAATGGCTGGGGGCACTGACAACACAGTGGACAGTAATAGAGATGACAGAGTATACGGGCTCCAGTTTAGGGGGGAACGCTAAGGGAGGGTACCATTTGGGAAGTGGGTGTATAGATGAAAAAGATTGTGTGGGATGTTCTGTATGAGATACAACAAATCAACAAATTAAAAAGAAAAGTTATATTTGAGGAGGAAGCATTAAAATTTACTTCATGTTAATTAGTAGAGGTGATAAACATTACCATTGAAATCTACCTGATGACTTTATATCCATACTTAAGTGCCAAGGATCTGAGTGTAACTGACTGTGACTAGTAAAAATCAGATACATAGAGATTAAAAACACATGTGCAAATATCTAAGCGTTAGTAGCATTAAAAATGTAGGAAATGGCATATTTTAAAATGAAATGGAGATCTTTAAAGGGTAAAAACTCACTCAATTTTATGTCTTACAGGGTTTATGTTCAATATTGTATAACTGTATTAATTCAACTGTGAACCTAAAAATTTACAGCCATTTTTGAAAGTGATGTATCCTTGCTCTGGAATTTTTACTGAATATGTTAAAGCTGTAAAGAAATGCTTCTTTTAATCATGTGGTCATTAAATGAAAAATTTTAAAAAAAGAAAAGAAATATAGGCAAACTAGAGCACATTATGTGTAGTTTTATTTTAGCTGTTTCCTCTGGTCTCGAAATGCCCATCACCAGCCATCTTAAAGTAGACTAGTTGTCGGGACCCACAGCAGATCTTTGCTTAAAATTGTGGCAATAAAAAGAAACATATAGCAGATATATATGTCTATGATGACCCAGAATTGTTAAAATTCCATCTCAGAATAGAGTGGCCTCAAACTTGTGATTCTCCTGCCTTTACCTCTTCAGCATATCCGAGGGGAGTGTGGTACCACATGCCCTTTTCTGGTCACCATAGGCATTGCGTGACACAGCTGCACTTATACACACAATCAAAACACTGATATGCATAAAATAAAAATAAAGTTGTTACCACAAAACTGTAATTCATTCAACTGAATTTCTAATGTGGACTACCTTTCGTAGAACTGCATATGACAAAAGAGGTCAAAATGAACGAAGTTTGGGACTTTTCAGTGGTACAGCTACCTTAGTAGTGTCGCGAGCCAGGACTCTGTCCAGCAGAGTCCAGGAAAGACGACACAGACACCAAGGTGAAGTTCAAGCTTCTGTTTCTCTTTCTTCCTTTATTCTCTCTTATTCTCTCTCATATTCTCTTCACTATGATGCTGTCTCCCTCTCTATTACACACTTCAGCTCTTTATATAGCGTTTCCAACAGCCCTCCCCCCAGCCGGTACCAATCAGGGCTCACACACGTGCAGCGGCCAGGCAGAGTGTAGCTCATTAGGCACGTAGCAAGATCATCAGGCTGGCAGCACCTGTTTGGCCTCTCCATACTTTGGAGTAAACAAGCGGGAATCACGAGCCTTGGCAATCAGCCAAGAGTTGGAGCAAACAGCACGAGGTTTGGCAGCCAGCCAGGGCTCCATCTTTGGCTGGCTCGGCTGTGCTCGCTTCCCACATCTCCCCCTTTATGTTTTAATAAACCAAGGGAGGCCAAGGGACCGTGCCTGGCTTAGGTTGCCCTCTTTCACTTGGCATCCTTACCCGTCATCAACTCGGCAACATCATGGTTGTCGGTCTGCCTTAGGTTGGTATGCAAATGAGAGGGTCGTACCCGTCATTGACTACCGGTCCAGCACAATAGCCAAATGCGGAGGTGACTTGCCCTTCTCTAAGGCAGCCATAGCCTGTATTTGCTTTTGCTGTTGGTGAGCTGTCTGC
>NW_008340850.1:456559-462024 GCF_000622305.1 Nannospalax galili
GGGACTCTGTCCAGCAGAGTCCAGGAAAGACGACACAGACACCAAGGTGAGGTTCAAGCTTCTGTTTCTCTTTCTTCCTTTATTCTCTCTTATTCTCTCTCATATTCTCTTCACTATGATGCTGTCTCTCTTCTATTACACACTTCAGCTCTTTATATAGCGTTTCCAACAGCCCTCCCCGCAGCCGGTACCAATCAGGGCTCACACACGTGCAGCGGCCAGGCAGAGTGTAGCTCGTTAGGCACGTAGCAAGATCATCAGGCTGGCAGCACCTGTTTGGCCTCTCCATACTTTCGAGTAAACAAGCGGGAATCACGAGCCTTGGCAATCAGCCAAGAGTTGGAGTAAACAGCACGAGGTTTGGCAGCCAGCCAGGGCGCCATCTGGCTGGCTCAGCTGTGCTCGCTTCCCACATAGTAGGACTTCTGTTTTCTAACATCCTCAGAAATCTCATTTATTCCTCAAGCTGTAATTTATAGAATCTTACTTTGAGCATTCCAAAATCTCTACAATTGTTTGGGTGTACACATATTTCTTACAATTCCTGAGAAAATTAGAAGTCATAAGTACATTAGGACTTCTGTTTTCTAACATCCTCAGAAATCTCATTTATTCCTCAAGCTGTAATTTATAGAATCTTACTTTGAGCATTCCAAAATCTCTACAATTGTTTGGGTGTACACATATTTCTTACAATTCCTGAGAAAATTAGAAGTCATAAGTACATCGTACACACACACACACACACACACAATTCCTGTTTGTTATCCTCAGAAATGAAAACTATTATTGACCTTTTAGATGAAAAAGAGAATAAAAAATTGGTTACCAGGATGTGAAAAGGGTCTAGGGAAGAAAGGCAGGAGGAGAGGATGGCTGGGGTTTACTGGGGTTTATATGGGATTGATGAGTAACTTCTTATGTTCTATAGAACAGTAGATCTCTGATTGATAGCAATTCACTATTTCATAAAAGCTATTACAGAAATTTTAAATGTTCCCACTGAAGAAGCCGAGAGACTTACCAGTTACTTTCATTTGATCACTACACATTATGTGAGTGCATTTCTAAATGATACTGTTTTCTATACATGGTGCCATTACCATTTATTAGGTAAATTGAATAATAGAGAATCTGGATTAACAGTAAAAAGTCTATGCTCATCAATGAAGAAAAAATAATTGTTACTGAGAGTAAAAAGGGAGTTAGACTCACCCAAGCACACCAGGCTGCTGTAGTTCTCCAGCATCACATCCCTGTAGAGGGTCCTCTGAGCAGCATCCAGGTCCTGCCATTCCCACCAGGTGAAGTTCATAGCAATGTCCTCAAGTAAGATTGAATTCTGTAATGACATGTTGCTAAATCAGCCTATGGAGTAAGTCTTCAGAACAGAAAATGGGAGTTTACACTACAGTATGGATGTGCCTTAACCATGTTTTATTGAAGATGCTGCTTGATTTGTGCCATGGGAAAAAGAAATATCAATACAAATATCTTACTTGTCACAACTAAAGAAATTTCAAAGGACTCACAATAAAAAGAATATACGCTGCCCACGTTCACCCTACTGCAATCTCAGGCCCACTGTTTCCTCCTGGAAGAGTTTTCCCATGAACTGAGTTTCACAGCTTTGCCATAATCAATTTCAGGGAGAGCAAGTTCTGAGAAGGGACTTAGATACATTAAATTCTCTGGGATCACATAAAAACAAATGATTTTAGGAGGAGGTGTAACCACTTCCATGGCTAAAAATTCTGACAAGTGATTCAGAAAAGGCTAAAAACAAACAAACAAACAAACCAAACAAACAACAAAAAACAAAACAAAACCCACAGAATCCTGTGTAGGCAGAACACTTACATATCTATTCTCTTCCAGTGCCTTATCTGAAGCTTGGATTCCAAGAAATTTGCACCACAGACTGAATTACTCAAATAGCTGAGTTCCTACAGTTGCCACACACCTTCTGGAGGCTTTAGGATACATGGGCAGGGCAAAAGGCAAACCTAGCACTTTACCTAATATGTTGTTTGAGAATGTAGAGTTAGGACTGACATTTTGTTTTAATTATCTTTTTTTTAACTTTTACAAAAATTATTGAGAAGTTCATACATGCATATAAGGTGTTTTGATCAAATCCATGCCCACTCCCTCCCTTCCAACACCTCCCATATCTCCCCATCACTTTTTTCTATTTATTTTCTTTTTTTTCCTTCTTTCATTTATTTATTTTTATGGGGCTTTTGGGTACTCTAACATTTCCCCCTCTGAAGAGGTAACCCTAAAATCTTTTAAGGATTAGATAAAAGCTCCCGAATACTTTCAACATTATTGGCCTTGTTTTGATCAAATCCATGCCCACTCCCTCCCCTCCAACATTCCCCCCTCTGAAGAGGTAACCCTAAAATTTTTTAAGGATTAGATACAAGCTCCCAAATACTTTTGACATTTTTGGCCTTTGGAACAGAGTATGTTGCTAACAGTCCCAAGGACATTTTGACTTTTGGCCAAGAAACTGGCTACTTTTCTTTGGGGTCTTTTTACCATAACTGCCTAGCCAATTCCTGCCTCCTATCCTTACCACACCATCCTCTGAAGAGGTTACCAAAATTGCCAATAGGGAATAGGGACACAGATCCCTCTGGCTTCTTCCGTGCTGAACAGGGATGCAGGGTGAGGCAACTGGAGTATCCTTTCAGTGGGTCTATCTAAAAGACTCCCAAATTGCATAACTCTTACCTCTAAGAGGAAAAAAAAGGCCTTGAATCATGACTAGGAGATGTGAAGGAGAAGTAAAGGCAAGATTAATTAGCATTACAAGTTCTAGACAGGGAACTAGAAAAAAGTCAGAGCAGGGCATTTTTCAAATGTTCATATGAGAGTCCATTGGAATTTCTTGAGAAGGGCTTCCAAAAGCATCCCTCTATTGGGTTCCTCCTCATTTTTCTTTTGTCTACCAAGGCTGGAGTCTAGAGTGATGGATTCAGGATTTGCTTTCAGGTATTTTGATAGCACCACATGGAGGTAGGGTCTGGGGGCTCTTAGGCAGTCCCCTGGGTTTTCAGGCCCCCTGCTAAATGGAGGCAGAGGGAGGCCAGAGTTCGGCACTCTCTGGTGGTCTGCTCAGGACTGACATTTTATAAATTGGTATCTGGTTCTTGAAAATAAACAGAACTTTCAAAAGATATAACACTCATTAATGTTGGTACTCATTCATAGGAATACAAACCATAATTTCAATTAAATTCATGTTCATTGTAATGCTATTTAGCATCACTTACATAAAGACACAGAAGAATATTCTTCCCAGCTGCAGGTCATTCAATTTCTCTCCTGGGAGGCGCCACACCCCACCATAGCTGAGGTTGAGAGGACTGAAGGGCTGATACTTACACCATGAGAAACTGGAGATATTGCAGTCGTGGGTAGTTGGTATCCAATAGTTCTCACACCAGACGATGTAGTGTGGACACATAACCCTGTAAAGTTTGCAAGGGGGGAAGTCAAGCCCAAGCAATTCTGATAAGGTATCTCTACCCAAGGATGACAAGACAGTAGAGACACCAAGACAGTTTATGAGGTGTCAAGTGAACCGGCATGAGTTTCCTTGCATATGAAATGTTCACAAGCAGAATTTAATTTCTCAAAAATGTATTGCTGGAGCTGGAGAGATGGCTCAATGGCTAAGAGAACTTGCTGCTCTTATAGAAGACCTGGGTTTATTTCTTACCACTCCCATCAGGTAGATAAAAACTGGATGTGAATTCCACACCCTCTTCTGGCCTTCTGAGGCACATGTACACACATGAAGCATATACAGACAAGTGGGCACACACACACACATAAATTTAAAATATTTTTTAAAAAAATGTATTGCTCCAGGATTGAGAGGAAAAAAGTCAAATTACTGTCTGTTTGAAATATAACATGAGGATCTAAAAGTTGATCACATTCCTGAAAAGGGGAAGTTGATGTATGGGAATGACTGCAGTGAGGTAAAATTTTTGGAAGTTGTTAACAGTTCTGGTCAGGGTTCTGATCTGAAACCCTGCTCCCAAACATCTGGAAACCTCAGGAATAAACAGGTGATTTTCTCTTTCATTTTATTTACTTTTGCAGCAGGGTATCTCTCATGTGACCTTGAATATGGGATGTACACAAGGATGACACTGAACTTCTGATGTTCCTGCCTCCATCTGCCCAGTGGTCAGATTTTAAGAGCTCACTACCACAGCCTGCTTAAAGTGTTCTGAAAACAAATGGCTCTGTGCATACTAAGCAAGAACTCTATG
This sequence comes from Nannospalax galili, assembly GCF_000622305.1. Classification (NCBI taxonomy): domain Eukaryota; kingdom Metazoa; phylum Chordata; class Mammalia; order Rodentia; family Spalacidae; genus Nannospalax; species Nannospalax galili. The sequence goes on from NW_008340850.1 coordinate 460,852, forward strand.
AACTAAACTATAGCCTACCTCAATTATTAAAAAGCATTTTTAATAGGGATTTAACCCCAGTCATAATTACACAAAGATACACTTGGTATAGAGAGTGTACATACAAAAATATTGGGGTGGGCTTCTCAAGAGAAAGTTGCTGGTAAGTCTTTAATTATTGTTATTTGTGACTTGTGAGGTTATATCTCAAAGAGTGAATGAGGAACATTAATGGGATCACATGGTGATTCCTTAGGTGTACTGGACAGTACTACACACAGCTGATGATATGAAATCTTAGAAGCCCTTTTGTATCTATGCTTCTTTTCCAATTTCACTTTGGGAAGGGGAAGGACAAAATATTTGCTCAAGGTCATCATTGGAAAATCAAGCCAAATGGAAGGACTGAATGAAAATTTAGGTATTTATCCTATAAAAGGTTTAGTTTTGCGAGAGTCTCAAGAGCACTTTAGGTTTATATCTGGTAGGTACTAAGGTCATATTTTAGGACCATATACCATTAGGTCTCAAGAATGGTTCAGAGCTACGTTTTTATTCTTATTTGAAATATCAATATACAGAAGGAATATAGTTTGCTCATAGGCAACCTTTACAACAAGTTGTCAACCGTGGTGCAATTCTGGACTCTGAGCTGGCAAGAGACTTCAAATGTTGGCCATCAAAGTGGCTTACCAAATAAAAGCCCATACCAACAAGGCTGATGGCCTGAGTTTGATCACTGGACCTCAAATCACAGATATGAAGTGGAAAATTATTTCTTTACAATGTTTTTTCTTTTACAATGGGATCTTCACATGCTTAAATCTTTTTGCACAACTGGCTAGTTTTAAGATGTGTTGTACAGCTGCCTTAGGTTTCTCTTCTCTCATCTTACGATGTCTTTTTCCTCTGGATGCCCCTTGCTATATGTGCTGGATAGCTTCAGCTGTCAACTTGACACACCTAGTTGAGCATCTCAACTGAGGAATTTCCTCCATTGGACTGGTCTGTGGGGCATTTTCTTGCTTGCTGAGTGATGTGGGAGGTCCCAGCCTATTGTGGGCAGTGCCACCCTTGGGCAGGTGGTTCAGTGTGGTATAAGAAAGCAAAAACAGGCAGAGCACAGGGCTGGGGAGCAAGCCGGTAAGCAGTGTTCCTCCATGGTCTGTGCTCCAGGTTCCTGCCCTGAGTTCC
>NW_008340850.1:462985-476337 GCF_000622305.1 Nannospalax galili
ACTGTTTTATGTTGTGAGATTAATATTAACATCATATCTTGGGGATAAGAAATGGAAAGATTGTGGTTTAATAGCAGTGTTTGTGTATCAAGATGAAAAGGGTCAATTGTGCTGAATAGCGTCAGTATTCAACACCTGGGTGGATGATGCCTCAATTGAGGCATTACTTTCATTGGATTGGCCTGTGGGCACATATGTGGGGCATTTTCTTGATTGTTGAGTGATGTGGGAGGACTCAGCCCACTGTGGGTAGTGCCACTCTTGGGCAGGTGGTCTGGTGTTATATAAAAAAGCAGGTTGAGCACAGGCCAGGGGAATAAGCCGGTAACCAGCATTCCTCCATGGTCTGTGCTCCAGGTTCCTGCTCTGAGTTTCTACCTTGGATTCCCTTGATAATGCACTGTGATCTTTAAGCTCAATAAACCTTTTCCTCCCCAAGTTGGTTTTGGCCAGTGTTTTTATCACAGCAATAGAAAGTAACTAAGGGGATGGAGAGTTGGCTCAGTAGCTAAGAGCACTGACTGCTCTTGCAGAGGATCTAGGTTTGATTCCCAGCACCCACATGGTAGCAATAAGTATTTAATGAGTGATTTATAGTTGACTATTACTCTGTTTTTGAAGTGATTCTAGCCCTGGACAGTGAATATTGTTGAAAGGGAGAGCTGGGAATAGACCATTCTTCCCTCAATACCAGTTGAACAGGGAAAAACAACAACTTAGTCTTTCCCAAATACTACAAGCACTTCCCCAAACTGAGGGATATTTGGAGACACAAACTTGACTTAACAGACCTTAACATGTATGAGAGAATGCATGAAATAGGGCCGGTGGGGGGAGCTACAGGGTGGTGCAGATAAGAGAGGGTGTCTAAATATGACCAGGATGTATTTTATGAAATGCACAAAAATACAATAATTTTTTTTTAAAGTATCTTGGGGGCACCATGAAAAGACCAAAGCTATAAATTTCTGGTTTCAGAAAAGAACTCCATGTCAAGGGCATATTCTCAATAACATCAGATAAGAAAACTTCCTGAAAGTAGAAGAGAGGCCCGTCAAATTACAAGCACATGCAACATTAAACAGACATGGCCAAAAGACAAACTCTGAACATTATAATTAAAATACTAAATCTACAGAACAATGTATATCTAGAGTTACAAGAAAAATACCAAGTCACATAAAAAGGGCAGACCCATCATTGTAGCAGTTGATCTCTCAACAGAAACTGACAGCCAGAAGAGCATGGGATGGTGTACTTCAAGTTCTGAAAGGCCAGAACTTCCAACCCAGATCATTACCTCAGAAAAATGATCACAACTGATGGAGAAATAAAATGATCTCATGATAAAACCAAGCTAAAGGAATTTTTGATCATGACTACACCAACTCTACTGAGGATACGGGGAAGAAATTCTTCCAATTGAAGTCAATGACAAAAACATCAAAAGGCTACCAAGAAAAAATAAAAGAGCTACTACAGTAGTTTAGAAAAAGAGAATTAGGCTGGGCATGGTAGGGCATGCCTCTAATCCTAGCACTAATCCTAGCATACTGGAGGCAGAGGCAGGGGGATCTCTGTGAGATCAAGACCAGCCTGGTCTACATAGCAAGTTCCAGACCAGATTGGGGGGGAGGGGAAAGAGGGAGAGAGGGAGGGAGGGAGAGAGAGAGAGAGAGAGAGAGAGAGAGAGAGAGAGAATGAATTAGGATAATACGTTTAAAAACATGACAGGAATGAATGCAACTTTTAATAATAACGTTGAGCATTAATGGTCATAACTCCACAATCAAAACACAGAGACTAACAGACTAGATGGAAACCAGAATACAACTGAGCATGGTGACACAATTTCAGCACACAGGAGGCAGAGGCAAGCAGATCTTTGTGACTTCCAGGTCAGCATGTTCTACATAGCAAGTTTCAGGCCAGCCAGGGCTACATAGTGAGACCTTCTGTATTAAAAGAAAACAAAACGCCAGGCATGGTGGTGCATGCCTTTAATCCCCAGCACTTGGGAGGCAGAGGCAGGTGGATCTCTGTGAGATCAAGGTCAACCTAGTTTACATAGTGAGATTCAGGCCTGATAGAGCCATGAGAGACCCTGTCCAAAAAAAAAAAAAAAATCAATTTTCTATCTCTGAGAAACATACCTCATCATCAAAGAAGACAGAATCTTAGGTGAAGGATAAACACGGCATTCTTCTTAAGAAAATAGAACGAAGAACAAAGCAGGCAGCAAATTTATAGTATCTGACAAAATAAACTTCATAGCAAAATTAGCTAAGAATGATAAAGATCACTTCCGACTCTCTAAGGGACCGATTAATCAAGAGGACATTACAATTTAAACTTATATGCATTTAAAACAGATGAACACTGGGGCTGGAGAGATGGCTCAGCAGTTAAGAACACTAGCTATTTTTGCAGAAGACCCAGGTTTGAATCCAGCACCCACATGGCAGCTAACAACTGTCCGTAACTCCAGTCCCAGGGGATCCGACAGCCTCTTCTGTCCTCCGCGGGCACTGCACGACACGGGTGCACTTACCTACATGCAGGCAATACACACATACACATAAATAAATAAATAAATAAATAAATAAATATTAAAAAAACTAACAGATGAATATAATGTCATAAAACTGTAAGATATATATAAATAAAAAACTATACATATATGTATATATTATATATGAGCATACATATGCATGCAAACATTAGAGAGATATGTATCAATGATTAAGAAGATTTTTATAAGAACTTAGGAAAATAAAAACTATGATAGGACTAACAAAAAAAACCCTGTAAGATATAAAGTCATAGACTAATCCTAACACAGTAAGAGTGGGTGATTTCAATATTGGCTCTGACCAATATACAGGTCTTTCTGACAAAAAATGAAGAGAAACATCAAAATTAGAGGACATTATATATCAAATGAACTTAGACATAAAAACATTCTACCCAAATATTACACAAGACGTATTTTTCTGAGCAATGCATGAAAACAACAAGAGAAATCACAGAATATACAGAAAATCACAGACATTAAACAACACAATACTGAATTATGAGGTCACTGAAGGAAACAAGAAGTAACTTTAAAGATTCTTACAATGACTTAAACAGAAGGTTCAACATATTCAAACCTAAGAGGGAAGATTACAGGTGTAAGTGCCTACAGTATAAAACCAGGGAAGTCTCAAATAAACCAGTGATGAACCTTGGGACCTCAGAAAAACAAGAACAAATCAAAACTGAAAAGCAGTAGATGTAAAGAAATAATTAAGATAAGGCCAGAAATTAATGAAGTAGAAACATAAAAAAGGACAAAGACTCAATGGAATAGTTGGCTCTTTGAAAAGATAAAGAATGAAAAACCTTTAGCCTAAGAAACCAAAAAATATAAAAAATAAAAATTAATAAAATTAGAGCTGAAAAGGGAGCCATAACAACAGATACCTATGAAATTCAGAAAATCATGACCATACATTTTAAAAACCCACATTCGGAGCTGGAGAGATGGCTCAGTGGTTAAGAGCACGGACTGCTCTTACACAGGACCTGGGTTCAGTTCCCAGCAGCCATATGCCAGCTAACAACTGTCCATAACTCCAGTTCCAGGAGATTCAACACCCTCTTCTGACCTCTGTGGGCACTGCATGACACTGGTGCACTTACATGCAGGTACTACACTCATACACATAAAAATAATAAAAAAATTCTAAAAAACCTATATTCAATGAAACTGGAAAACAAAAAATGGATATATTTCTAAACTCAGAAACCTATGAAAATTAAAACAAGATGAGATAAATAAATCTGCAACAAGCAGTGATATTGATTTTATACACATATATATATATATATATCTCCATCCCAACTAGGAAAAATCAGGTTTAGATTGATTCATTGCAGAATTCCACCAGATCTTCAAATACATCGCACATTATACCAAACATTTTATGAAACCAGTATTAGGCTGGTATGAAAAGATACAACAAAAAACAAAATCATAGAGCAATCACCCTGATGAACATAGATACAAAAAACTCAGTGACAGCTCTACCGACTGAATTCAGTATCACAGCAAAAAGATCATGTAGTTATGTTCAAGTTGATTTCATTACACATGAAGTAATAGTTCAACTATAGATTAGTAAATGTAATTCATAGCACAAGTGGACTCAAAGAATTCATATGATGATGTCAATAAAGACAGAAAAAGCCTTTTATTATATCCAACATCCTTTCACAATAACAGCCCTGGAAATGGTAGGGATGAAGGGAGCATACCTTAACATAATAAAGGCTGCATATCACAAATTTACAGCTAGCATCATGCTCAACAAGGAAAAACTCAAAGCACTGCCCCTAAGACAAGAACAAGACAGGATGTGCACTCTGTCTACTGCTATTCAACAGAGCAGTGAGACAAGACAAGGAAATAGATACAGTAATGAAAGAAGCCAAAGTATCCCTGTTTGCAGATGATATGATTCTATACATTAGAGACCTTAAAGACTCCACCAGAAAAATGCTAGAACTGAATGTGGCAGGATACAAAATTAACATACAGAAATCTATTAATAGAGTTCCAATGGACCAATGAAAATTGTACTGAGAAAGAAACCAGGGAAACAATCCCATTTCCAATTGCCTAGAGGTGAAAAAACAGCTGGTAATACACCTAAGCGAGGAAATGAAAGGCCTGTACAACAAACCTTTTATGACACTGAAGGAAAACAAAAACAAAAACTGAAGACACTAGAAGCTGGGTAAACCACGCTCATGGATAATCACTGGTGTTAAGAATGGCCATTCTGTGGGGCATAGTGCACACTGTGGATCTCTGTGAGTTCAAGGGCAACCTGGTCTATATAGCAAGTTTCAGGCCATCTGGTGCTACAAGGAGACGCTGTCTCAAAAAAGACCAAAAAAAGAATGGCCATTCCACCAAAAGCAATTTATAGATTCAATCTAATTCTGAAAAATTTTCAAGTCATCCTTCCTAGGCATAGAAGAAATATGATCTTAAAATTCATATGGCACAATAGAGCCTAAATAGCCAAAGCAATTCTGAACAGAAGCAATACTGCACGATCTGTCTCCATACCTGATTTCAAGTTATACTACAGAGCCACAGAGGTAAAAACAGAACATAACGGGCACAAAAAGAGACACAATTATCAATGGAATAGAGAACCCAGACATAGGTCCATTCAACTACAGCCACCTGATTTTTGACAAAGACATCAAACACACACACTGGAAAACAGAAATTATCCTCCATAGCCATGTGCCTGGCTCTTCTCTTCACTCTCATGAAGAAGGACATAATCATATAGGTCAGAAATCCCAGTTATATAGAAGGTCAAGGCAGGAGGACCTAAATTCAAGAACAGCATGGGCAACAGATTAAAAAAATAATATAGTACAGACATTTTTACACATTATGTTTACACATAATGTTTACACATATTATATGTACATACATAAAACAAAAATATAAATGTGTAAAATTATATATATGTATATGTGTATAGATAGACAAATAGATTTTGAGATACAGTGTTCACAAGAGTTTCAGAAAAGAAAACTAGAGACACCAATCTGGTCCTGAGGCTGGTGATCACAGAGCTGTCATGTGGAATGGGACTAAGGTGTTTGTCTCTTCTTTACCAGCAATCCTTTGGTGGCAATGGGGAGTGGGGGTGGGGGACGCTGGGGGAGTGGGATGGGGATCTCATTGCTCCAGATGACAACAGTTCCAACAGTTCAGCCAGTGGCAGGGCTCCTAGCAAAACCATCTTTCCATTCTGCCCTCTGGCCACAAGCAAGCCAGATGCACTGTGGCAGCTATATAAGAGAATCTGGTGGCCTTGGGCACTAAGCTCAGCCACACTGCCAAAACCAATGGCTCGCTGCCATTCTACATAGGCACACTGACAGGGCCTCCTATTCAGCACTGTTCTCTATCCCTTTGAGGCTCCTCTGAGCCTAGAACAGACACAAGCTTCTCTGGTCCTTTGAGAAGAAGGTGGCAGGCATAGAGAGTCATCCACCTGAGCCCCACCCCTAGACCTCAGCCTCCCTTTCTGTTCAGTGGTCCGACCCCACCCCTCTCCTAAGCCATGCCTTACTCTTGCTTTGTCCCACTAAACAGGGAGACAAAAGTGACATGGCTCCACTCTCCAGAAGAACGAACTGAGCTGTAAGCAAGGGATTGGCTTCTCTGAACTTCCACAAAGGAAGGTGATTGGGATAGAACCCAAGGCTCTGCACCTTTCAGGAACATGCTGCTCTACCCCTAAACTCTTGGTAACTGGTTTTCTGCTCTTTGAATTAGTTTGACAAAGTTTTACTAATTTACCCATGTTGGCCTTGAAATCACTCTGTAGCCGGGGGTGTTCTCAACATGCCTGACGTGCTGGTAAGATCTGAACCCAGGTCTAGTCCCCCTTCCCTTCTTCTTGTAAAGAGGGTACTGAAGGGCACATTCAGAGAGAATAGGGAGAAGAGGTGAGGCCTCTGTGCCCAACCTGAGTTGAACACCTACCTGGGTGAGGCCCTACCCATTCACTCCCAGACCAGGCCTTCAGTCCCAGATGCCACGGAGATCACAGAGTCAGAGATGGGGAGAGAAAAGGGGCCTAAGAAGTAAGAGTGGTAATTCAGGTCTACAAACCCCAGCACTGAGGAGGCTAAGGCAGGTCGACTGCCAGCCTGAACTACATAGCGAAACGTTAAGAGAGGGAGAGAGGGAGGAAGAGAGAGATAGGAAAAAGACAGTCAGAAACGGAAATAGTTGGGAGGGAAGCTTCTACTCGAGGTCTCCCAGCGAGGAAGTGGGAACATAAGGATGGAGGTCTGGGGTTGCAGAAATGCTTTATGAAGAAGAGGGGTGGTGAGAGTCAAAGAAGCTAGACAGAAGAGAAAACATCCCACTTAGATCACCGGAAACAGGAGGTCGCAGAGACTCTGAGGACGCAGACTCCAAGGTAGCCGGCCAGTGACCCAAGCCAGAGGGTGGCAGCGGCTGCAGAAGCGGGATGAAGGATGAGCCGGCTCGGATCCCAGGCTCAGGGAAACCCGCACAGTGGGAGCAGCGGGTCTCAGTTATCCCGGGGACTTAAGTCTCCACTGTCCCGCAGCCGCGAGACGCCCGGCCGCGCAGCCTGAGCACCCCATGGACACAGTGCGCAGGCCTCGGACCCGGGCCGTGACCGCTTCCATCCGCCCTCCCCCCGCGGTCTTCGGATCCCCCCCCCCCACCTGCGGCTCCACCCGGGGCGTCCCCAGCGCGGCCCTGGCCAGACTAGCGCAGCCACTGCCAGTCCCGGCTTCCTCCCGGTCCACACGCCGCACTTACCATGTCTGGATCGCGACGACCAGCTCCTCACTACCAGTCTCCACAGAGCAGCGAGTCAGGAGGTAGCAGAGCCCGCGGCAGAGATCCCGGGACTCCTGGGAAGAGAAGGAAGCTGGCCACCGGCTCAGGGACTGTGGGAAACTGGGTTCAAACGATAAGGCTAAAGAGATGGGGAAAGCCCGCCTTCCTCTTGTGACTGCCAGGCCCCACGACACCACCTCTGATTGGACAGGCGTTCACAAGCCACCGCGTCACACACTGATTGACGGGAAAGAGCACCAATCCCCGAGGAAAGGAAAAAAAAAAAAATCCACGTTCTCTGCAGTTATTCTAAGGCCGGTTGTCCAGTGCAAGAACCTAGCCCAAAGTGAACTTTTATTTATTTATTTACTTATTTTTGAGACAGTCTCCTTGTAGCTCCAGCTTGCCTGGAACTTGCTATGTAGACCACGTTGGCCTTGTTCTCACAGAGATCCTCCTGCCCCTGCTTCCGGAGTGCTGGGATTAAAGGCACATGCCACCCAGAAGCTCTGTATCAGCTCATGGATTGTAAGTATGTTATTCACAAAAGTAAATACATGACAAGTTTTTAAATCTTCCACTAAAATTTTCAAAGTCTACTCTTGAGGAGGTAGCCTGAACTTTGAAATGGGAAGAAATCTCCTAAAACAGCATTGTGAGATACAAATAATGAGGCAGAAATGTAAAAATTTAAATTTTAGATTAGTGTTAGATAAAAGCCGGACAGGGAATAGCCACAGAAAACATAGGAAGACTCTGGTAAAGCAAAGCTTATTTCTTAGGATTTCTGGTGGCTGGCAGCTCAGCTGAGGAGAGAAAGGCAACCAGCAGCCTGCTGACTGCTAAGTTCTTATAGGGAGTTGGGGAATGTGGAAGGTGGCAAAAATAATCTTTACAGTTTCAAGGGAAGTAGCCTGAACTGAGACAGCTCTTACATCATTGGGTCTGGGTGCAGAGACCTGTTTATCTTCCAAAATTATATGGGGAACAGCTTTGTGCTGAGACAGCTCTAAGTGTAGCTGTCTGGCCAGTTCCTGTTTTGCAAGGGAACCCTCATGGCCTGTCTTGTGAGGCTTTTTTATACTGGGAGAGGGTCATCTGCAGACCTGGACTCCCGCCTTTCCTGTTACAGGAATGGGGGCATCGTTTTCTCATCATGGCTACTTCCTGCTGGTCAAGGTGGATGTGGGGAAAGGAAGGCTGGAGTCAGGGTCCAGTCAGGCAGCAGGGGTCTCCAGCTTGTGCATCTGGACAAAGTCCTCAGTGGCCCACAGACATTTATACATATGTGAGGGAAAGGAAAATAACAGTTGGTTAAAACTGGTATGAGTTAGTTGTATCCGGCCCTGAAAATATCTGAAGAGGCAAGGAGTAATGGTTAGCACCAGAGTGATAGAGATCAGGGGCCCAAATAAGGGCAGAAGCCAGGGAGTCAGTCCTGAAAAGATATCCCTTTGGGGTGACTGCTGGTACTGGGAAGTTCTAAGTGAGAAATCCTTGACGACCTGTTGGAGGCATTTTATGTTGTGTTCAACCGTATTTGATTGGTTGACATAATAACAGCATTTCTTGTCCAAGAAAATGCAGGTACCTCCATTTTCTGCAGTTAAGAGAGCCATGGCTTCCCTTTTCTGGAGGGCAACTTTGGCTAGGGAGGGCAGTTGCTGTTGTAAGATCTGGATTGACTGGGCTGTTGTTTCCATTGCTGTAGTAAGTTCCTTCTTGAGGTTCTGGATCTCCTGAGAGAGGTGTTGGGCTGAGAGCAAGTTATGTCCCAGGCTCCCTGCTGTGAATCCTGTGGTGGCTATGGATGATACCAGGCTGATTCCTACCAGCACTGTTAGAGTAGCTGACCTTTTTGCTCTGCTCCTTTTTGTTTCTGTGGAGAGAGACTCATGCACCTCTCCTGAGGTGTGCAGTGTTAAGCTAGGTATGAGAACAACTGGAGTGTAGGTATAATTGACTGGTGGGGAGATACAGGAATATATCTTGGAGGAACAAAGGAAAAGTAGCCCTGGGGCTAGACCAGTATTGCCCTGATTGTATCATTGTGGATGGAGGAGTGGGGGCAGTTAGAGACTTAAGCCTAATGTCTGGGAAGTTCAATCCTTTGAACTCTTAAAGAAATACTGATCATTTTAATTTTTGGTTATACTTTCCTTTCAGGTGTTTAAGACAATACAGTTGGCCCAAATAAACCAATTCATTTTTACTCTTAAGGTCTTTTAAGGAACTGTTTCTCAGGGGTCACATGGGCTTGGGAGGAGCCCCTGGCTCCTTTCTTTTACAGTTCCATCTATGTGATGACAAGTCACAGGTCCTACTTGACCATAGCTGGCTTCACTTGGAAGCATGGAGGAAATGTTTCCTCGGTGTTGACTCTCAGTAGAATGGACACTGGTTCAGGTCCATCTGGTGGGGTCTCCATGGCCTCCCTGAACAAGATGTCAGGTGACTCCTCACAGTTATGGGACATTTTGTGAAATGCTCCATAGTCCCCTGGAACTTAGTTGACCTAGGAGGGCAAGGAACAAAAACTGTCCCTTTAAGTCTCTCTGACCAGATTAGTATAGGCCCCAAAGTCTGGCTATTAAACACCCAAGAAGATTAGTTACAGCAATCTGGTACTTTTAATTATCATGTGTTATGTAGATAAAGCCTGGGAAAAACCCATTTTTAGATAAAATTTTATTAGACATCCCTAAAATAGTTGACTAAACTATGACCTTAGCCTGGGGATACTAAGCAAGGCTTACACCCTTCTAAGGTTTTAGTGTCAAACCAATGTTTGAGTACATCAAAGTTTTCCTGGGGGAACTGATGAATTCACTGAGCCTACTTACAGAGATGATTGAGGGACTGCTGAGGTGTATGAGTGACCTGAGAGTATTTGCACTGGTTGTTGACTTTTTTTTTTATAACCTCATGGGTCAAATCCTCTCTTTGCAGCCTTTGCCTTCCCAAGATTATATACTATAATCCTTTTCAAATGTAGGAGATCATTTGTAATTAGGGAAGAATTACGTACAGGTGGCTTAGAAGCATGGCTGAATACTCAGGTGAGGGTCCAATGATCCTGCTTACCCCTCCTTTAATGAAGGAACATAACTGTCAACAGGCCCAATTGTGATGATTTTAGTAAGTAGACGCAGCTGAAGTCATGAAGATGGTAGTTATTTGACTTAGGAGTGATGTGCAGCATCATCTTAAAAAAGAACATGAACTCCAAATTACACACATAAGATAATGTAATTAATACTATCCATTTACACACGGTGCTTTATAAGTTTCCAGATAAACCTTACAGAAAACATAAAACCATTAATAATTTTTGTTATTTTATGTAGTTTAGAGAATGGTTTACCAAAAACTTGCTTTGGTTTTGAAGAAATGTAAACACTGGATAGAGAAAAGTAATTGGTACATTAAAACATTATCAAATTGAAGTTCACAACCTCTAGTATAATCAGTTAAGGAAAACTATGTTATAACCCTCCTCAGACAAACTTTTCAAATATAATTATATCTGAAAGTCCTGGTTGCTTTAAGGACTTGAGAAGACAAGTCAAGGGAGTGAGAGCCTCAGGCTTAGACTGAGGGGTTCCCATAGTGACAGATTAAATAGACAACTATAAGAAAATGGATGAGAAACTGAGTAAATAGGTAGAAGGAGATGATGAGGATTCTCTCACCCTGAGAGGTGGAACTGGGGACGCCAGTAAGGATGCCCGGTAGAAAGGTGACAGAAACAAGGAATAGAAGAGCAGGAGGAAGAGGGAGAAGGAGATACATGAACTGTTGGATGTGTCAAATAGGTATGTGTGGAACCAACATGCAGAAAGGAGTCCCCTTCTACTGGAGGCCCGAGGAGTGGTCCCAGTCTACTGGAGGTAGCGTTCTACAAACACCAGGGAGGTGTGCTCACCATAGAGGGGACAGAGCAGGTTCCTGTCCTGGACAGGCAAGGTGTGTTCCTGCCCTGGAAACAGCATCCTGTCACCAGTAAAAGGAATGAATTTTTCAGCACACTGGTGTGTCCTTTGGACTCAGTTTGAAAAACTCAACTGACAGTGAATGTGGTATGACCAGGTGGAGGAGGAAGACAGAGTACAAGAAAAGAGATGGGAAGAGAGACAAGGAGAGTAAGAAAGAAGGGGAATTGGAGAGAAAAGAAGAGAGAGAGAAAGAGAGAGAAAGAGAGAGATATTTTAAGAGCAGTGGGTGGGGAAAGAGGAAAGATGGAGAGGAACTTAAAATTAACTTATATATTTTTGTTCCAGGAACCATTTTGTAGATAAGGATTAAAGAGAGAATATTTTGTCCTGAAAAAAATATTTTTGTGTTAATTCAACAGTTTTAGTTTGTATGAAACCTCAGTTGAGTCAATATGATACTGAGTAAATTAATTTTAAGAAACACAAATTTATGTTGACTGTGTACACATATCTAATTATATATGAGATAGATTTTAATAACTAAGATGTTGTAATTATTATTTTGAGAATGTGGTTTATTATTTTTAAACTAAAACACATTTGAAGTAGACAAATTAAATGAATACACCTTAAAACATCTTGAAAATAAACTAAAACAAAAAAAGATATTGAACAAATAGGACTTTGTATAACCAGTTTAGATGTTGTTTTGTATAGGTATTCAGCATTTGAAAGTTTTGTGAAACACTTAATAAACTTGGAGACACTGTTTAATAGATTTTAAAATAATTAGGGTACCCATTTATAAGGCCTTTGAATGTATCATCAAAATATTTATAAATTTGTACATGTGTATTTTCATTAGGCATGCCAAAAATAAAACAGATAATTTTTGTGTATAAAAAACAATGAGAAAAGAGCTAAAATGGCCATAGTTCAAAAATTGTTTTGACACAAACAATACATGAAAAAAAATATCACAGACACATATAACACAATCACATGAAATCTAGGTGCACCAAAGAGTAGAAGAAAGCTTGTATCTCTAGTTCTTTAATATTTAAAATATTAGTGGTACCCACAAGCCTCTCTCTCTGGGGTAAGTTGATTGGGCCCTCTGCCCCTTGACTCCCCCAGCCTCACTCACCCTCCCATCACCCCTACCGGTCTCTCCTCCTAGCCTGGGTCCTGTCCCATTCCTTGTCTTGGTGCCCCAGACACCTGGGGAAACACCACTGCTGCCTGATCCTTTGCATCCAGACCAACTCAGTTCCTTCTCAGGTCCCCAGGTGCACTGCTTCTGGGCCTGGCCCTGCCCTCATCTCCCTCTGCTTCCCTGGGCCTGCAGGACCCACAGGCCTATCTCTGACAGGCAGGCCTCTCTCTCCTGGGTAGGTTGGTTGGGCCCTCTGCACCTTGACTCCCCCAGCCTCGTTCACCCTCCCATCTCCCCCGCTGGTCTCTCCTTCTAGCCTGGGGCTTGTCCCATTCCTGGTCTTGGCACCCCCAGACACCTGGGGAACCACCACTGCTGCCTGATCTTTTGCATCCAGACCAACTCAGTTCCTTCTTGGGTCCCCAGGGGCACTCTGGGCCTGGCCCCGACCTCACCTCCCTTTGCTTCCCTGGGTCTGCACAACCTGCCAGCCTCTTTCCTGGACACTGGGGCTAAACTTTCCTCTTCCTGGTCCTTTGCATCCAGACCAACCCAGCTCCTCAGTGCAGTCCTGAGGGGCCCTTGGGGCCACCTCCAGCCCCCATCTTCCTTTGCATCTCTGGGTGGCACAGCCGCCAGCTGCCCTAGACCAGCATCTTTCTTGGTCCTGGCTCCCAGGCCAGGCCGCCCGCAAATACCTGAGGCCAAAATCTATCCTGGAAGAATCCAGACCTTAGGAGAAAGCCTGAGAACATCTGATCCTCATCTGACTTGGGCCTCTGTGGGAACTCCTGAAGACGAAAGCAATCCAGCAACTCCAGTATAAAATCAAAAGAGAGAACCAGAAGCTTAGAGGAACCAGCTT
>NW_008340850.1:476642-477458 GCF_000622305.1 Nannospalax galili
ATAGGGATAAACTTCTGAATGAATTCAGAAAAGAGTTAGAAGTGTTGAGGAATACTCAGGCTGAAATGAAGAAGAAAGGGAAACACTCAGTAAGCCAATTAGAAACTACAGGAGAAAGTCTCACCAATAGGATGAATGAAATGGAAAACAGAGTATCAAGACTGCAAGATAAAGTGGATGAACTAGACCACTCAAGCAAAGATTATGAAAAATTTAAGAAAGCACAAGAATGGAATATGCAGGAATTGTGTGACACTATAAAAAAAAAAAACAAACTTACAAAATATAGGCATACAGGAAGGAGAAGAATCCCAAGATAATTGCATAGAACAGATTTTCAATAGAATAATAGAAGATTTCCCAAAATTAAAGAAAGACATGCCCAAACAAATACAAGAAGCATATAGAACACCAAACAGACAAGACCAGAAAAGAAACCCTCTACGGCACATCATAGTAAAAACACTAAATGTACAAAACAAAGAGACAATACTGAAAGCTGCAAAAGAGAAACAGCAAGTCGCATATAAAGGAAAACCCATTAGGACTATGAAAGTCAGAAGAACCTGAACCAAAGCATTCACAGTTTTAAATTACCACAGATGCCAACTCAGACTACTATACCCAGCCAAAATGTCTATTATAGGTAAAAGGGAAAGAAAAATCTTCCATGATATAAATAGGCTGAAGGAATTCATGTCCACAAAACCAGCCCTTCAGAGAGTTCTGGAAGCAATACAAAGAGCTAAAGAAAGGAATGACTAAACCCAAGGGGTTGCTGAAAGAAATTTAAGGAAGGTATAGCTGTGGAAAAGT
>NW_008340850.1:477594-478348 GCF_000622305.1 Nannospalax galili
ATCTCTTTGCTGTCTGCAAGCAACTCATTTCGCCTTCAAGGACAGACACTACCTTAAGATAGAAGGATGGAAAAGGATATTCCAAGCAAATGGCACTAAGAAACAAGCAGGTGTTGCAATTCTAATATATGACAAAATAGATTTCAAAGTAAAACTCTCATCAGAAGAGATAGAGGGCCACTTCATTCTCATCAAAGGAACAGTAAATCAAGAAGATATTACAATCATGAGCATATATTCACCAAACTCTGGTGCACCCAATTTCATAAAAACAATACTACAGGACTTTAAAACCCATATTAATCCAAACTCATTATATAGTAGGGGACTGTAATACCCCACTGTCTCCATTAGATAGGTCAACAGGGCAGAGAGTTAACAGAGAGACATCTGAATTAGACAATACCATGTATCAAATGGACTTAAGAGACATCTACCAAGTATTCCACCCAAGCAACAAAGGACATACTTTGTATTCAGCACCCCATGGAGCCGTCTCCAAAATCGACCATATACTGGGGCACAAAACAAATCTAAACAAATACAAAAAGATTGAAGTAATTCCATGCATTCTATCAGACCACAATGCAATAAAGCTTACAATCAACACCAGAAGAAGCCCTAATCACCACATGAACACATGGAGATTAGACAACACACTCCTGAATGATGAATGAGTCAAAGAGAAATTAAGAAAGAAATAAAAGTATTCCTGGAATTAAATGAAAAGGACAATACAACACAACAAAACCTC
>NW_008340850.1:478505-479715 GCF_000622305.1 Nannospalax galili
AAACCCAGAAGACACCAAGAAATGACAAAAATCAGAGCAGAAATTAATGAAATAGAAACAAAGAGAACAATTCAAAGAATCAACAAATCCAAGAGCTGGTTCTTTGAAAACATAAACAAGATTGACAGACTGCTAGCCCAGTTAACCAAAAGAAAGAGGACCTCAAAATCAACAAAATCAGAGATAAAAGGGGAAACATCACAACAGACACCAGAAAGATACAGAATATTGCAAGGGAATACTTTAAAAATCTATATGCTACCTATATGAAAACCTAAAAGAAATGGATGGATATCTAAAGGCATGGGAACCATGAAAACTAAACCAAGAAGAGATTAAAAGCTTAAATAGACCCATTAACACACAGAAAAAATTGAAACAGTAATACAAAACCTCCCGACTAAATAAAGCCCAGGAACAGATGGATTTACAGAAGAATTCTATCACACATTTGAAGAAGATCTACATCCAATACTACTTAATTTATTCAAAAAGATAGAACTGGAGGGAGAACTTCCAAATTCCTTCTATGAAGCCAGCATCACTCTAATACCAAAGCCAGGTAAAGATACAAGCAAAAAAGAAAACTATAGACCCATATCCTTAATGAACATAGATGCAAAAATTCTCAACAAGATACTTGCAAACCGCGTGCATACACACATCAGAAAGGTCATCCACCATGATCAAGTCGGCTTTATCCCAGAGATGCAGGGGTGGTTCAATATACGTAAGTCAATAACCATCATAAATCATATAAATGGGCTCAAAGACAAGAACCACATGGTCATTTCAATAGATGCAAAGAAGGCCTTTGACAATATTCAACATGTGCTTATGTTCAAAGTCCTAGAGAGAATTGGACTGGAGGGAACATACCTCAACATAATTAAAGTCATATATAACAAACCCACAGCTAACATCGTTCTAAATAGAGAAAAACTGGAAGCAATCCCTTTGAAATCAGGAACCAGACAAGGCTGCCCACTATCTCCACTTCTCTTTAACATAGTGCTTGAAACTCTTTCAAGAGCAATAAGACAAGAGCAGGAAATTAAAGGAGTAATAATTGGAAGAGATCAAATTATCCCCTTTTGCAGATGATATGATATTTTATCGAAGAGATGCCAAAAATTCCACCAGAAAACTCCTAGAAATTATTAACACATTCAGTAAAGTGGCAGGTTACAAAATTAACCTACAAAAGTCT
>NW_008340850.1:480060-483123 GCF_000622305.1 Nannospalax galili
CTCGGGAAATTGCCATACCAGATTTTAAGCTGTATTATAGAGCTATAGTCATAAAAACAACATGGTACTGGCACAAAAATAGACCTAAAGATCAATGGAACAAAATTGAAGACCCGAATATGAGGACATGCAATTTCAGCCACCTGATATTTGAGAAAGATGCCAAGAACATTCACTGGAGGAAAAATAGCATGTTTGGCAAATGGTGCTGGCAAAACTGGATCTCCACCTGTAGAAGAATGAAACTAACCCCCTATCTTTCACCTTGTACAAAAGTCAACTCCAAATGGATCAAAGACCTCAATGTGAAGCCTGAAATTCTGAAAGTGTTAGAAGATAACATGGGCAATAACCTACAAGACATAGGTGTAGGAAAGGATTTTCTAAACCAGACATCAATTGCTCAGGAAACAAGGGCAAGAAATAACAAATGGGATCTCATTAAACGAAAAAGGTTCTGTACATCAAAGGAGGCAACCAGGGAAACAAAGAGAAAACCCACATGATGGGAGAAAATCTTAACCAGTGACATATCCGACCGAGGTTTAATATCCAGAATATATAACAAACTCAAAAATCAGAGAATAAAGACAAGAAGCAACCCAATTAAAAAATGGGCTAAGGAGCTGAACAGAGTCTCATTAAACGAAAAAGGTTCTGTACATCAAAGGAGGCAACCAGGGAAACAAAGAGAAAACCCACATGATGGGAGAAAATCTTAACCAGTGACATATCCGACCGAGGTTTAATATCCAGAATATATAACAAACTCAAAAATCAGAGAATAAAGACAAGAAGCAACCCAATTAAAAAATGGGCTAAGGAGCTGAACAGAGAGTTCTCAAAAGAAGAAGTAAAGATGGCTATGAAACATCTTATGAGATGTTAACATCACTAATAATTAGGGAAATGCAAATTAAAACCACTTTAAGAGTTCATCTTACCCCAGTCAGACTGGCTAAGATCAAGAGTACAAATGATACAAAATGTGGGAGAGGATGCGAGGAAAGGGGAACACTCATTCGCTGCTGGTGGGGCTCCAAACTTGTTCAACCTCCATGGAAAACAGTGTGTAGAACTCTTAAGAAACTACAAATGAACCTACCATTTGTCCCAGTTATACCACTCCTTGACATATACACAAAGAACTCATCCTATTGCAGAAGCACTTGTCTATCCATGCTTTTGATGCTCTTTTCACAATAGCTAAGAGATGGAAGCAACCTAAGTGTCCCTCAATTGACAAGTGAATAGTGAAAATACAGTTCATTTACACAATGGAGTTTTACTCAGCAATAAAGAAAGATGAAATCTTGAAATATGCAGGTAAATGGATTGAACTAGAACCTGTTATACTAAGTGAAGTAACACAGACTCAGAAAAAAATCTACATGTGTTCTCCCTCATATGTGGATCCTAGAACCAAACCCTGATAAGTAAGTATGTATCCAGACATAACTACAGGAACCATAATAATGGAAAGGTAACAGGGAGGTAAAGGAAAAGAAAGAACCTGAAAGAGAACAGTAGGAAACAGGCCTTAATAAGGGAGATATGGATAAAAATTGTGTTAGTTTAAGGGAGGGTGGAGGGATGGGTTAATTTAAGGGAGGGTGGAGGGAAGGGTATACAAAGAACCTAGGGGATAAGTGGAAAGAAGGAACTCAAGAGAGGTAGGACCATAGGAGAAGTGTATTATTAAGGGAGAAAGGGGGGGAAAATGGGGGGACCTTAAGTGGGAAAAGTATGATGGACAGCTAAGACAAATTGAGAGATAAATAATGACTACCTAGTTTCGAAAACCAGAGGGAACCATATTACTCCTACAACCTACTGACAAATTATACATACCAGGTCAAGAAATATATGTCTAGGTAAGGTTTATCTGAGAACGCTGGTCTTTGTCCAAGATTTATCTACATGACACACAGTAATTAAAAGTACCAGACTCGTGGAACTAACCTTCTTGGATGTTTAGCAGACATACTTTGAGGTCTATAATAATTTGGTCAGAGGGACATAAAGGACACTTTTTGCTCCCTGGCCTCCTAGGTAGACTAGTTCCAGGGGACTATGAGCATCTCTCAAAATGTCCTATAATGGTGGTGAACCTGTCCTCTTGATCAAGGAGGCTGAGGAGACCCCACCAGATAGACTTGAACCAGTGTCCAGTCTACAAAGAGGAGGGTCAACACAGAGAAATCACTTCCTCCATGCTTCCAAGTGAAGCTAACCATCGTCGAGCAGGTCCTTTGACTTATCTGCACATAGGCAGAACTGGTAAAAGAAAGGAGCCTGGGGCTCCTCCCAAGCCCATGTGACCCCTAAGGAACAGATCCTCAAACGACCTTAAGAATAAAAATAAATTCGTTTATCTGGGCCAACTCTATGGCCTTAAACATCCAAAAGGAAAGTATAACCAAAGATTAAAGGGGCCAATATAATTTCTTAAGAGTCCATATGCATAGCTAAAGGCTACATAACAAGCAACAATGCCAGATAGGAGATACCTTCTTTTCAGGTTGTTCACCAGGGTGGCCAAAGGGACTCCCAGATAGAACTGGGAAAATGAACAGCAGACCCAAATCTTATTTAAAGGAGTATTGACAACTGATTTCTGCTAGAAGTGGAACAGCTGACCCTCCTAAAACAAAGACCTCTAGATAGGCTGTATAGATTCGCCAGAAGGGAAAGTAGTGGGGAATGGCTGGGGGTGCCAACAACACAGCAGACAGTAGCAGGGATATCAGAATATAAGGGCTCTAGTGGGGGGAGGGAGGCTATGGGAGGGTGCCATCTGGGAAGTGGGTGTATAGTCAAATAAGATGGTTTGGGATGTTCTGTGTGATACACACACACACACACACACACACTCACACACACACACACACAAACAAATTTTTTAAAATGTATTATATTTGGGGAGGAAGCATGGAAATTTATGTCATGCTAATTAGTAGAGGTGATAAACATTACCATTGAGATCTACCCAATGACTTTATAGACATACACAGGTGCCAAGGATCCAAGTGCAACTGATTATGACTAGTAATAATCAGATAC
>NW_008340850.1:483605-600799 GCF_000622305.1 Nannospalax galili
CGGAGATCTTTTTTATAGGTTAAAATCTCATTTAATTTTATGTCTTATAGGGTTTATACTGAGTATAATATTGTATAACTGTAATAATTCAATTGTAAACCTAAAAATTTACAGCTAATTTTGAAAAAGATGCATCTTAGCTCAGAAAATTTTTATTGAATATGTCAATGCTGTTGTAATTAAATGCTTCTTCTAAGTATGTGGTTATTAAATAGATAATTAACTGGAAAACATACTAAGATTTGAAGTGGCATTTTTTTTTCTTTTAAGAGCCAAATAACTATTTAAGAACCCTATCAATACCTCAGAAGGAATACATAGATAAAGCAAAGTAACTTGGAAGTCAGATTTGACTTTTATATAAAGACTTTTAAAAGAATCTGTTTAAAGAGAGAGGAACTCAGCTGTTCTAGACCATCAGGTTCAGGATGCATCAGGGCCTTTTCTTGAACAAAAGTCTTACAAGGTGTGGTGGAATTAAAAGATAAGAATTTCTTGTCATAAACCAAGTTTTAAGTTTTACATATTTTGAAAGAGAATAATATTTAATGTTTCTTACAGAGGGAGATGCCTTTACATATGAAAGCCAGCAAAGTTATGTTATTAGTGTTACTTAAATCAGAAGAAACAGGAAAGACAAAAAGGAAACATTAATACTTTAGGTTAAGAATAAATAAATTTCAAATAGTACTGAAAGTAATCCCATTTAGAAACAGGTTAAAATAATGTTAAAATTTAAACTACCATTGTGGCGTTACTTCCTTAGTATTATATAAAAATGTATTGATCTTGTTATAAGACAATAGAAACTGTTAAAATCTGTTGTTATTTTATGATCTGGTCAAGAATCCAAGATGAAAGCCAAAACAAAAGTTGCAAGAGGATTAGGACGTGTGATTGAACATCTGCAGTTAGTAGCCTTGAATACCCTGAGGCAAGATAGTAAAACAGAGAAAGAAGTTTACGTGCCCAATTTAGAGCACCTGTAAAAAATTCCATATGACCAAGAAATAAATAAGCTATTAGGATTTTGGTGTCCTTAGTGGTCATCAAGAGGGTATGGGGAGAAAGAGTGTCCCCTAAAGGTTTTTTATTTTTTACTTATAGGAGAATTTATCAGAAGCTTTAGGACATAGGCATGATATAATGTATCTTTAGAGCCTGCATGGAGGACAGATACGTGATGAGGAGTGGAAAGCTTTAGAGAAAACTAAAGAAGTACAAGATGATGGGTAACCTAAAGTATTAATGAATGTACGTTTAAATAAGGATATAAAGAAGACATTTTTCTGTGAAAAATTTAGAGAATCAGGTAGACTTACAGAGATTTAAACATTTGTAGCTTGGTTTAGAAGCAGAACAAGAGTTACAAGAGATGGAGAGAAGAGAAGGATCTGTGTAGGGAATCCATAACTAGTTAGAGGGAGGAGGAGAGATAGCCTAGATTAAAGTATGGAAGCAAAAGAGACCTAAAATTGGATAGAAAGGTATCAGAAATCATCCAGAACAAAGTGAGGAGGAAAGACACTGGAAGAGGACAAAGACAGGGAGAAAGATGGAAGACAGACACCCTTCCAAGCCTATGGCAAAGTAAGGGAGAAGGAAGGAGTCCCAATGGGTCCAGTGGGAAGCTCCAGGAACTCCCAAGAAATCTAAGTCTTAGTGGAGGGAGAGGAAGAAGAGAGGGAGGTGGAAGAGAGAGAGACAGGGAGAGAGAGAGAGAGAGAGAGAGAGAGAGAGAGAGAGAGAGAGCAGAGATCCAGAGCTCTGGGAGAGCACTTACCCAAACTGTCAGAGGGTGAGGAATGCAGATAGACTCATAATCTCAGGCCTGATGTGGTGAGTGGTGGGAGCCGGCATAGGCAAGCTGGTTGCAGGAGTGCATGGTCAGTAGCATGGTTCTGTAAGGCGGAACCGGGTCATAAGAAACCCAGTCATTCCTCTTCCTGGGTTCAGCACCATATGTTAGATAAAAGCCGGACAGGGAATAGCCACAGGAAACAGGAGGCTTCCGGTAAAGCAAAGTTTATTTCTTAGGATTGCTGGTGGCTGAGAGCTCAGCTGGGGAGAGAAAGGCAACCAGCAGCCTGCTGACTGCTGAGGCAGTTCTTATAAGGGGGTTGGGGAATGTGGAAGGTGGCAAAAATATTCTTTACAGTTTCAAGGGAAGTAGTTTGAACTGAGACAGCTCTTACATCATTGGGTCTGGGTGCAGGGACCTGTTTATCTTCCAAAAATCATCTGGGGAACAGTTTTCTAGACAACTCTAAATGTAGCTGTCTGGCCAGTTTCTGTTTTGCAAGGGGACCCTTATGGCCTGTCTTGTGAGGCTTTTTTACACTGGGAGAGGGTCGAATGTAGACCTGGACTCTAACAATTAGTATATAAAATAGTACTTTCACTATAGTATTTTCATACTCATGTCAATATACGTTGTGCAGTTTTATTCTCCCCCCACCATTGTCCCCTGCTTGGGCCTTTTACACTTCTCTGGTTCATGTCCTCTGCCCCATAGCAAGTCCCTAGCTTTTTTTCAAAACAAGAAGTCAATTTCATTTGTTGAATAGCCTCATGAAAAATCAAATTAGGTGAAATGAATTATAACATCCATCTCAAACAGAACTTTATTTCTTCTGATACTAAAAATTTGAAGATTTGTAAAGCACGCCATGTGCTTGGAAATTATTTCCATTCCATGTGGTCTTTATAGACTGTTTATGCTTTTCAATGCAGATTAACCAAATTACTGTGCATGAAATATCCTTCTATGAAAGCAATTGACACTCGCACAGATATCGTCTCCACCTAGAATGCATTTTTATCGTGCAGTATGGCAGTCAAACAAGGACATATGTCTTCAATTTGTTCATGATTTTACCCAGGCAAGACTGTGTTGTAACACTGGAGACTGAGATACAGTAGTGGGATAATCCATACAGCATATGTACCCTGGTGTCACATGCATTTAATGCATGCAAAGCCCTGGAACTTGTGTTCTAACCTCCACCTCCAGAAATCTCCTAGAAGGACTATTAAAATCATCCAATTTTAAATTATAACAGAACAACAAGATCAGAATCCCTGTGCTGGTGCCCTGTATACATACTGTTTAAAGTCTTCAGGTGATGGCCAGTAGGCTGGACAATCAAAGAGAAGTGATTGCTTCGAATTCTGATGTCCTGAATTGAATCCCCAGAACCCACATGGTGGAAGGAGAGAACCAGCTCCTGAAAATTTTCTTCTGACTTTTACATGCAAGGCCTTTCAGGTGTGCTTCTCTCTCTCTCTCTCTCTCTCTCTCTCTCTCTCTCTCTCTCTCTTTGTCTCTCTCCCTCTCTTTATCTTTCTCTCTCTTTACACACACGCACACACACACACACACACATACACACACAAATAAATGTAGTTAAATCTCTTCAAAAAAGCTCTCCTGGTGAATTGACTATGAGACCATGTCTTCAAACCATTCCTTTCCAACGTTATCCATGTCAAATACTTTTGAGAGATTTTTTTGTCCTTATTTGTTTGTTGGTTGGTTGGTATTTTCTTTTCTTTTGTTTTGGTCTTTTTGAGACAGGGTCTCCCTGTAGCTCCAGCTGTCCTGGCACTCACTATGTAGACCAGGCTGGCCTTGAACTCACAGAGATCTGCCTGTCTCTGCCTCTGAGTGCTGAGATTAAAGGTGTGCACCACCATGCCTGGCAGTTATTTTTTTAATAAATAATTTATTGAGAATTTCATACATGCATATAAGGTTTTGTTTTTATCAAATCCATGCCCACTACCTCCCTTCCAACTCCTTCCATATCTCCCCATAACATTTTTCAGATAAGTTCATGTACACTTTTTAAAAAATATTTTATTTATTATTTTTTATTTTTTTGTGTGTTTGCGTGCATTGACTGCATGTAGGTAGGTGCACCTGTGTCGGGTAAAGCACACAGAGGACAGAAGAAGCTGACAGATCTCTTGGAACTGGAGTTATGGACAGTTGTTAGCTGCCACGTGGGTGCTGGGATTTGAACCCAGGTCTTCTGCAAGAACATTCAGTGTTCTTAACTGTTGAGCCATCTCTACAGCACAATGTCATGTACTCTTTCTTCTTCTTTGGTTTATTTATTTATTTTTATGGCACTTTTGGCTACTCTAACATTCCTCCCTCTGTGTATACCCTCAGGTCATACATACACATCAGCAACCCCCTTAAATATTTTAAGGATTAGATACAACCTCCCAAATACTTTTGACATTTTTGGCCTTTGGAACAGAGTATGTTGCTAAGAGACCCAAGGACACTTTGGCTTTTAGCCAAGAAACTGGATACTTTTCTTTCGGGCCTTTTTACCCTGTCTAGCCAATTCCTACCCCCTATTCTTATCACACCATCCTCTGAAAAGATTACCCAACTTGCCAATAGGGAACAGGGACACAGACCACTCTGTCTTCTTCTATGCTGAACAGGGACGCAGGGTGAGGCAACTGGAGCACCCCTTCAGTGGTTCTATCTAAAAGACTCCCAAATTGCATAACTCTTATCTCTAAGGGGAAAAGAAAGTTGAATAGATGTGAAGGAGAAATAAGGCAAGAGTAATTAGCATTACAAGTTCTAGACAGGGAACAAGAAAAAAGTCAAAACAGGACAATTTTCAAATGTTCATATGAGAGTCCACTGGAATATCTTGACAAAGGCTTCCAAAAGCATATCTCTATTGGGTTCCTCCTCATTTTTCTTTTGTCTTCCAAGTCTGAACTCTAGAGTGATGGATTCAGGATTTGCTTTCAGGTATTTTGCTAGCTGTCAGAGTGGTTAGAATCAGTGCCAGTTCCCTCTCAAAGGCTTCTAGATGAGAGGAGAAAACAAATTTATCCATCATTTTAGAAAAGCTGGTTGTCTCCCTTAACTACAGGTGGGCATTACAGTACTGTAGACCAAGATTTGAAGTCTTATTATGAGCAGCACTTTCTGCTTAGGAATAAAATCATCAATGAGAAATAATTGTCTAAATAACTTTTTATATAGACTTAAGCCCAATGTCTGGGAAGTGTAATCCCTTGAATTCTTAAAGAAATATACTGATGACTTTACTCTTTGGTTATACTTTCATTTTGGGTGTTTAAAACCATACAGTTGGCCCAAGTAAACCAATTTATTTTTACTCTTCAGATCATTGGAGGATCTGTTCCTCGGCAGTCACATGGCCTTGGGAGGAGCCCCCGGTTCCTTTCTTTCACCAGATCCATCTATGTGAAGATAAGTCAAAGGTCCTACCATGTCTGGCTTCACTTGGAAGTATGAATGAGATGTTTCCTCTGAGTTGACCCTCCTCTTTGTAGACTGGACACTGGTTCAAGTCGATCTCGTGGGGCCATGTCCTCCCTGAGAGATGTTCTATGGTCCCCTGGAACTTAGTTGATCTTGGAGGGCAAGTGCCAAAAACTGTCCTTTAAGTCCCTCTGACCACATTAATATAGGCCTCAAATTATGGCTGTTAAACATCCAATAAGGTTAGTTCCACCAGTCTGGTGCTTTTAATTATCATGTGCTATGTAGATAAGACTTAGGTGAAAAACCAAATATTCTCATTTGACTAGATATGTATTTTGTTCCTTAAACTAGTTGACAAATCTATGACCATAGAAAATTTAAGATTATGTGTATATTATTTTTGTCTCATCCTTTATATATCATAAACCTAAACAAACCTTGATCACTTGCTTAGGCTTTCTCATTTTTTCTTTTTCTTTTGGAAAATATCTCCATTCCCATATCCTTTTAACATGTTTTACATTCTCATTTTCTTTTTTAAAAAATAATTATGATACATAATAGCATTAACAAATAATTTTTCCATCTGTTCTGTGACTTCTTTTCCTGGGAATGCTAAGCAATGCTTGTTCCCTTTTAAGGTTTTAGTCTCAAGCCAATGAATTTATTGAGTTTACTTACTGAGATAACTGAGGGGTTGCTGAGGTGTATGTATGACCTGAGGGTATACACATTAGAAAGACTTTACCTAGCATGGGTCATGCCTTCTCTTCCTAGCCTTCCCCAGACTGTATACTTTAGTCCTTCCCAAACTCAGGAGGCCATGTGTGATTAGGGACAAATTACATACAGTTGGCAGGGAAGTGTGGCTGGGTAATCCGGTGAGGGTTAATGACCCTGATTGGCCTTCCTTTAATGAATGAGCACAACCGTCAACAAGTCCAATTGTTATGATGTTTAGCAATCAGGCTCAGCTGAAGTCGTGATGATGGTAGCTATTTCATATAGAAGGGATTGATGTATAGCATCATCTTATTAAAAGGACCTGGAATTTAAAAGGATTTGGTGTTGGGATTCACATATGAGGGAGAATATACATCCTTTGTTTTTCTGTTATACTTCACTTGGTATAACAGTTTCTAGATCCATCCATTTACCTGCAAATCTTATTATTTCATCTTTCTTTACTGCTGAATAGAACTCTATTGCATAAATATACCACAGTTTTGTTAACCACTCGGCAGTTGAGGGGCACTTAGGTTGCTTCCATCTCTTAGTTATTGTGAAAAGAGCAGCAACAAACATGGTTGTACAAGTGTCTCATAGGATGAGTGAGTTTTTTTGAGATGGGTATGACAATTTTGTGATGATGTGAACCTTTCTCACAAAAACTATGCTGCATTTCTTTAGGCCAGTCAAGGAAGAAATGGTTAAATTTATTCCATTACTGTTGAGATTAATTTTACAGTCAGTTGAGTGCTGTTCTGGATGACCCCAAACTCGGGACAGGTTTTTGCGATAGAAGATGGCTAACACAGTAGTTATTACTGCAAATACACCCTTCGCCCATATTTTAATTGGGTCATTTGGTTTCTCAATTCTTTGTTTTTTGACTTCTTTATATATTCTGGATGTTAAACCTCTGTCAGATGTGTCACTGGTGAAGATTTTTTCCCATTCTTTGGGTCTTCTCTTCACTTTTTTGATTGTTTCTTCTGCTGTACAGAAGCTTTTTAGTTTTATGAGGTCCCGCTTATCGATTGCTGACCTTAATTCCCGAGCAACTTCTGACTTAGAAAATCCTTTCCTACACCTATGTCTTGCAAGTTACTGCTAATATTTTCTCCTAGTGGTTTAGGGGTTTCCAGTTTCACATTGGAGTTGACTTTTGTGAAAGATCAGGATCTAGTTTCATTTTTCTGCAGGTGCAGATCCAGTTTTGCCAGCACCATTTGTTGAAGATGCTGTCTTTCCTCCATTGTGTGTTCTTGGCACTTTTGTCAAATATTACGTAGCTGAAATTGCACTTGGATTTGGATCTTCAATGATGTTCCATTGATGTATGTCTATTTTTGTGTGAGTACCAGCTGTTTTTATGATTATAGCTCTGTAGTATAATTTGAGATCTGGTATAGCAATCCTCCCCCCCGCCCCCAGCGTTGCTCTTTGTGCTCAGGGTTGCTTTGGCTATCTGGGGTCTTTTGTGATTCCATATGAATTTGAGGGTGTTTTTTTCTAATTCTGTGAATTGTGTCATGGGGATTTTGATTGGGATTGCATTCAACCTATATATTTCTTTTGGTAAGATGGTCATTTTTACAATATTAATTCTTCCAATCCATGAGCACGGGATGTCCTTACATCTCCTGGTGTCTTCCTCAATCTCTTTTCCAATTGCTTGCTATTGGTATATAGAAAGACTACTGATTTTTGTAGATTGATTTTATAACCTGCCGCTATACTGAAAGTGTTGATCAGTTCTAGGACTTTTCTGGTGGAACTTTTGGTATCTCTTAGGTATCTCTTTGGTATCTCTTAGGTATATATATATCATCTCCAATGAGTGATAGTTTGGCCTCTTCATTTCCAATTAGTACTCCTTTAATTTCCTTCCTCTGTCTTATTGCTCTTGCAAGAGTTTCAAGCACTATGTTGAAAAGGAGTGGAGAGAGTGGACATCCTTGTCTGGTTCCTGATTTTAATGGGAATGCTTCCAGATTTCTCTATTTAGAATGATGTTGGCTGTGGGTTTGTTTTATATAGCTTTAATTATGTTGAGGTATGTTCCCTCCAGTCCAGTTCCCTCTAGGACTTTGAACATAAATGCATGCTGAATTTTGTCAAAAGCCTTTTCTGCATCTATTGAGATGACGATGTGGTTTTTGTCTTTGAGTCCTTTTATATGATTAATGACATTAATTGACTTGCTTATATTGAACCATCCCTCCATCTCTGAGATAAAGCCTACTTGATCATAGTGAATGATCTTTTTGATGTGTGTCTGTATGCGATTTTATTGGAGTGATGCTGGCCTCATAGAAGGGATTTTGGAATTCTCCCTCTGTTTCTATCATTTTGAATAATATAATATTTGTTTGAGGTCTTCTTTAAATATCTGGTAGAACTGTGCTGTAAATCTATCTGGGCCTGGGCTTATTTTAGTAGGGAGGCATTGTATTACCATTTCAATTTCCTTATATGTTATGGGTCTGTTTAAACTGTTGATCTATTCTTGGTTTAACTTTCATGGTTCCCATGATTTCAGATATCCATCCATTTCTTTTAGATTTTCAGATTTAGTAGCATATAGGTTTTTAAAATATTCCCTTATAATGGTCTGGATCTTTGTAGTGTCTTTTGTTATATTTCCCCTTTCATCCCTGATTTTGTTGATTTGGATTTGCTCTTTGTTTTGGTCAACTGGGCTAAGGGTCTGTCTATCTTGTTTAGCTTTTCAAAGAACCAGCTCTTAGATTCATTGATTCTTTGTATTGTTTTCTTTGTTTCAATTTCATTAATTTCTGCCCTGATTTTTGTTATTTCTTCTCTTTTGCTGGGTTTGGGTTTCATTTGTTCTTGCCTTTCCAGTGTCTTGAGTTGCAGTGTTAGGTCATTTATTTGGGCTCTTTCTAATTTTTTAATGAAGACCTTTAGAGGTATAAACTTCCCTCTTAGGACTGCTTTTAATGTGTTTCAGAGGTTGTGTTGTGTTGTCTTGTGCATTTCATTGAATTCCAGGAATTCTTTTATTTCTTTCTTAATTTCTCATTTGACCCACTCATTGTTTAGGAGTGTGTTGTTCAATCACCATGAGTTTGTGTAATGACCAGGGCTTTGTCCAGTGTTGATTTTGAGCTTTATTGCATTGTAGTCCAATAGAATGCATGGAATTATTTCCATTTTTTATGTTTGTTGAGGTTTGTTTTGTGGCCCAGTATGTGGTCAGTTTTTGAAAAAGTGATCTATCTAATGGAGACAGTGGGGTATTGAAGTCCCTTACTATTACTGAGTTGGGGTTAGTCTGTGTCTTAAAGTCCTGTAGTGTCATTTTCATGAATTTGGGTGCACCAGAGTTTGGTGCATATATGTTAAGGATTGTAATGTCTCCTTGGTTAACTGCTCCTTTGATCAGAATGTAGTGACCCTCCTTATCTCTTCTGATTAGTTTTACTTGGAAGTCTATTTTGTCAAATATTGGAATTGCAACCCCTGCTTGTTTCTTCATGCCATTTGCTTGGAATATTCTTTTCCATCCTTTTACCTTAATGTAGTGCCTGTCCTTGAAGGTCAGATGGGTTTCTTGTAGAGAAGAAAGAGATGGATTTTGTGTCTTAATCCATTGACTCAGCCTGTGTATTTTGAGTGTGGTGTTCAGTCCATTGATATTTAAGGTTATTATTAAAAGGTATAATGGTTTGAATGAAAATGTCCCCCATAGGCTCCAAGTATTTGGACATTTTGTCCCTAGATGATGTGGCTGTTTTGGGAGGTTTTAGAAGGTGTGGCTATCCTGGAGGAAGCATGTCACTGGGGGTGGGCTTAGACAATTCTTAAGCCTTGCCAGATAGCTAGTCATTCTCTTGTTTCCTGTGTCTGCATTATGATGTGAGAGCTTAGCTTCTGCTGCTCCTGCTCCAGCCACCTCCAGCCACCATGCCTCCCTGCCATGACGGACTGTAATTCCCCTGGAACTGTAAACTCAAATAAACTCTTCTTTCTATAAATTGCTTGGGTCAGTGTTTCTATCACACCAACAGAAAAGTGACTAATACAGATGTGTGTTGGTTGCCATCATTTTGATTGCTGTTTGTCTAATTTTGTGTTTCCTAGATTATACCTTTATTTATTTTCTTTTGTTGCCCCTGGGATATAGTTTTTTTCTCTCTCTTCTCTCTGTATTGCTGCAAGTGTTCTTTGAAGGGCTGGTTTTGTGGACATGTATTCTTTCTTTTTCTGTCACGGAAGATTTTTCTTTCCCCCTCAATGATAATAGATATTTTTGCTGGGTAAAATATTCTTGACTGGCATCTACTGTCATGTAGAACTGGAAATACCTTTGTCCAGGCTCTTCTGGCTTTCATAGTTTGCACTGATAAGTCAGCTGTAATTCTGATGGGTTTTCCT
Source organism: Nannospalax galili (assembly GCF_000622305.1). NCBI lineage: Eukaryota > Metazoa > Chordata > Mammalia > Rodentia > Spalacidae > Nannospalax > Nannospalax galili. Next base: position 493,996 of record NW_008340850.1, read on the forward strand.
TTGTATATGACTTGTTGATTTCCTTTTGCTGCTTTCAGTATTCTCTCTTTGTTCTGTACATTTAGTATTTTTACTATGATATGTCATGGGGGGTGTTTCTTTTCTGACCCTGTCTCTTTGGTGTTCTATGTGTTTTTTGTATTTTAATGAGAATGTCTTTTCTTAATTTCAGGAAATTCTCTTCTTTAATCCTGTTTAAGATTTGATCAACACCTAAAATTCCTCTCCTTCCTCTATTCCTATAATTTGTAGGTTTGGTCTTTTCATGGTGTCCCACATCTCTTGCATATTCCATTCCTGCATTTTTAAAATTTTTCCATAATCTTTGCTTGAGTGGTCCAATTCTTCAACTTTATCCTTCAGTGTTGATATTCTGTTTTCCATTTCATTCATTTTAGAGGCGAGGCTTTCTCCTGTTGTTTCAAGTTGGCTTATTGAGTTTTGCACTTCTTCATTTCTGCCCGAGTTTTCTTCAATGTTTCTATCTCTTTTGTGAATTCATTCAGAAGTTTATCCCTATCTTCTTTTAGCTCTTTGTTTGTTTGTGTATTCTTTAAATTAATTGAATTCCTTGATCATGTTTATGATTGTTCTTTTAAATCCAGTGTTGTGGGTTATCTCTAGTGGGTTCTCCTTGTAGAACTCTTCTACAGGATTGGTGGGGTTTGGTGGGGACAGTGGTTTGGCTTTCCATTTTATTGATCTTTCATTGTGATTTTGGCATGTGAATTTCTTTTGTTGTTTATGATTCTGATATGAGAATTAAGTTAAAGTATACATCTGTTTGTATTATCAGGGTGCCTAGATGCTTTCTTTATTGCTATGTAAAGCTGGTTGGTACAGGGTTCAGGTTCTCCCAGGTTTAAGTTTGAGGGAACTGAGGGCTTCAGATCAGCTATTCAGGAGTACCCACAGAAGCCCAATTCAAGTTCCAGTTAGGTACACTCAGGCTTCCTTTACCATGTGAAAGCCAGATCCAGGGGCTCCCAGGGGAGTCCCCTGCATTCTCAGCCCCTATGACAGAGGGGGTTCAGAACTGAGCATTCTATGGCTGTCTGCTGAGATCAGAGCTGCTATACCAGTGGAGGTTGAAACCCACCCTCTCAGGCTGTCTGCTAGGATCTCAGCCTTAGCCTACCAAAGCCAGAACTACCCTGGGGCCTTGAGAGGGGCCTCAGGAAATCCTAGGTAGGGGGATGGGTATGGCACAATTAGGAGAAGCTCATCACCATGTGGAGGTAGGATCAGGAGCTCTCAGACAGTCCCCTGCATTCTCAGGCCCTCTGTCAGAGGGAGGCCAGAACTTGGCATTCTCTGGCAGTCTACCCATTTTGTTGTTATCTTTAAGGCAGTATCTCACTGTGCTGTGGAGCGCTAGCTGACTGGGAACTTGCTATGCAGGCCAGGCTGGCCTCAGACTCAAAGAGATCTGCCTGCCTCTGCCTACTGAGTGCTGGGAGTGTGTACCCCTATGATCCACCAGCAAATGGTTTTTTTTAATATAAAATAGTTTGCTGCTTTCTTGTGGTCTTTAACTCTTCCCTGTGTTATTTAATTACTATCATTGGCTCAACTCAAACTCTGCTACTCATTTTATTCCTGACTGATGCTCATTCCATAGGTGTCCTAGTATGTTCAGGGAACTATGTAAAGGGCCCTGGCCTCTCTGAGCGTTCTTATGGTGTGAACAGTTTATTGAAAATTAAAAAAGGAAAAGATTGAAAAAAATTATTAGACCCATGGCTGATGAGATGGCTCAGTGGACAACAGCACTTGCCATGCAAGCCAGGTGTTGATCCTGAGGACCCATGTTAAGGTAAAAATAGAATTGACACTATGCTGTTGGCCTCTGAGCTTCACAATTGTGCCATGGCATCTCGACCCTCACTATCATACAGAACACACAACAATAATAAACAAAATTACTTTAAAAAATTAGTACCAGGGGCTGCGTTGATAACTTAGCAATGTTAAGAGCACTTGTTGCTCTGCCAGAGGATGTGAGGTTGGTTCCTAGCACTCACACTGGGTGGCATACAACTACCTGTAACTTCAGTTCCATGAAATCCAACATCTTTTTCCAGCCTCTGCAGGCTCCACCACCCACATGGCGTGCACACACACACACACACACACACACACACACACACACACAAATAAACCAGGTGTGGTGGTGGAAGCATTTGATTCCAGTACTCATGAGGCAGAAGCAAGCAGATCTCTGTGAGTTCAAGGCCAGCCTATTCTACAGTGGAAGCTCCAGGCCAGCCAGGACTACATAGTGAGATTCCATCATTAAAAGAAATAAAAATCCATAAATATTAAAAATAATTTTTAAAAGGTATTAAAAACCATGCCATTCATCATCAGTTCCAAACTGACAGGCCTATGATCATTTAAAAAGTTAGGAAACTGATAGTTACCTATCCTATGAAAGCATCCTCTCTGTGTGGACCCTATGTCTCTGTCTCTTTCTCTTTCATTTTCCTTTCTTCTTTATCCATTCAGTTATTCTCTCTCTTCTCTCTCTCTCTCTCTCTCTCTCTCTCTGTCTGATGTGTATGACATGTTTAAGTATGGAACTCAAGCTGCAATGCATGCTATAGACCAAATATTCCTGGTACTCATGATACTCCTGCTTCCTCCTCTGACATCTGAGAACACAGATTTGTGTGCACCACTATGCGTGACTATAATTTATCTCTTTAGTGTTATTTTTTAAATTTTTATTTGAAATAAATTTTTAAATAAAATCACTTTGTTATAATTAATTTACAAATTAAAATATCATACTGCTGCTCTAATGAAACCACTTAAATAATTGCTCAGTCCCAAACTGTATAAATCACTTTAAATCAAATGAGAATTCTACTGTTATTCTGAGGTACTGAGGTATTTGGCTATTTGATATTTTCATCATCTTCAGAATATTCGATTGTGTCCCTTATCAGTAAATTTTTCGATCCCATAGAGATATGGGACACTCGGGATAATGATTTTTTTTTTTGTTTCGTTTGTTTTGTTTTGCTTTGTTTTGTTTTGTGAAAGGGTCTCATGAAAGCCAGACTGGCCTTGAACTCAGTAAGTATCTGAGTTTGGCCTTGAAATCCTGATGCTACTGCCTCTGCCTCCCAACTTTTGTTATTTAATTAAATTAATTAATTAATTAATTAATTTATATTTATTTATTTATTATGTTTTTTGAGATGGTCTCAATATGTACTGTTTTCTGGCCTAGTACTCACAAAATAGTTCAGGCTGGCTTTAAACTAACAGAGATACACATGCCTCTGACTCAGATGCTAGGATTACAGGAATGTCCCACCACACCTGGCCTTTTGATTAATTGTGTGTGTGTATTTATTGTAATATCTATTTTTATTTTATGTATATGAGTGTTTTCCTACATAAATGTGCACCACATATGTGTAGTGCCAGCAGAGACCAGAAGGCCAGAAGATGACATTGAACCCCCCTGGAAGAGGAGTATGGATGGCTGTTAACCAATTGTGAGTGCTGGGGACCAAATCCAGGTCCTCTGCAAGAGCAGCAAATACTCTTAACTGCTGAGCCATCTCTCTGTCCTTTGTCTTCCAATTGTATGTGAGGCTCTTCTTAGTTCTGTATTTCTAAAGTGAACATACTTATATTACTGATAATCTTAATAATCCTTACCTAGAAACAGTACAGGTGACCTAAACAATTAAAACTACAGCCTGTGCTGTTACTGATTGCAGGACCATGTTTGTCATTTGAAAATAATATATAAAGGTCTCTGTGGTTATGAGAACAGTGGGAGAAACACGGTTCTAGACACAGTCCCCTCTGCCCAGGGTAAGGACACAGACATCTCCATTTGCACAGTTGAAGGGACAAGAGCAATCCATCAGCACAGTTCTGGGAGACTGTTCTAATAGATAGCTAGGGGAACTAGGGTTCTGTGAGTTCAGGCCCAGTCTTAAAAATGTGATAGTCAGTCTATTTGTTCCAGTGATTATAATGTTGGCATAAATAATAAGCACTGCAGGGATGTCCATTACCTTTCTTCAGCCTCTGATATCACTGCATAGATGATAACTCCTCTCTTCTTAAATCCTTGAAGCCATTGTTGAAAATCAGTTGACAATGTGTTTGCCAGTTTTCCATCTCTCTGTCAAAGTACTTGAGTGAAGCACCTTAAAAGAAGAAAAGATTTATGTTGGCCCAAGGATTTCAGTTTTCAGCCAGTGGTTTATTGGTAATGTCACATTGATCTTGAGGTCAAAGTATTATAGGAGGAAATAAATGCCAGAACAAAATGTTTACATCATTGTAGCCAGGAAGCAGGGAGTGACGTCCTTTTAAAGCAGTGACCTAATTTCCTTCCAGTGGAATATCTCTGTTAATGACGCCATTGACTGACTATCAAGATGTTAGCACCTGGGTCTTTGGAATGCATTTTAGTACCAAAGAATAAAGTCTGTAACTCCAGTTCCAGAGGATCCGACAGCCTCTTCTGTCCTCTGCTGGCATTGCACGACATGGGTGCACTTACCTACACCCAGGCAATACATGCATACACATAAAATAAAAATAATAAAATATTAAAAAAATGGATAACTTGGAAGCCAGGTGTGGTGGCACACATCTACAATGTCAGGGCTTGGGAAGCAGAGGCAGGTGGATCTATGAGAACAAGCCCAGACTGGTCTACACAGTAAGCTCATAGCCAGTTGAGGCTACAGGAGGTAGCTTGGCTTTCTTTGGTGTGGTCCATTCTGTTACACTGGTGTTTGTGCCTCTTTTTATGCTGGGAGCTTCATGCTTTGGTTACCGTGTCTTTATACTTTGAAGGCTGATATTACAAGGACACCAGATTTGTTCTTTAGATTGCTTTGAATTTGGGACTTTTGGTATTTATACGTGTTATCTGACATTGTTTAATAGAGTCCTTGTCAAGTTCACTGAAGAATGTCATTTGTAATGAGATGAGGATTTTATGGAATCTGCAGCTACCTTTGATCACAATAGATATTTGACTATTAATTATTCTAATGCATGAATATGGAATGTGATACCTTTTAAAAAGGTGATCTTGATTTTCTTTCTCTGTCTTATGCTGTCCTTGAATTCATCATGTGATGCAACCTGGCATCAAAATTAGAGCAGTGTTCCTGTTTTATCATCCTGGATCCTGGAATATTTCCATTTTGGGGGTGGGAGTGTAATGGCCAGAGTAAATCCATTTTGTACAAAGTAGCTACTGTAGTAGTAGCCACTTTAAATTTTAGAGGCCTGGTAAGTATCAGAACTTAGTTCCAGTAAGTTACTTCCCCTTACACAAGAGGAGTGTTTTCTTCTTTTTTTTTCCTTTGGCTGACCACAAAGAAGAGTGTTACCATGCAGACACTGCAGCTGTGCTTCTTGCTTACTCAATATTGTTTTTCTTAGCAAATATGCTAACAATAAATAATTCTAAGAATCCCCTTCCCAGAAATATTTAGCTACCTAAATAAAAATGTTATGATGTGACTGATCTGCTGATTCTGGCTTCTGTAACTTGCTTATCTTGTTAACTTAGGGGCACCCTGACCTTACTCAGGACCACCCTGTTATTACTCATGTGTGCAGAAATTCTTGTGGTTTTTGCCTTTGTAAGTTTGTTCTTTCCTCCCTTCAGGGCCGCATGTCTTGAATCTGACTGAAGATCATGGACAGCTATAGTTTTAATAAACTTGGCTATTAAAATTTGAATTGGGTCTGGTGGTCTTTTTCCCTTTCCCGGTGGTCTTGAACTCCGTAACAGGAGTGTGTCCTCTTTAACATCTTTTCTCAGCATCTTTTCTCTTTGGAGTTTTCAATGTAGTGATCCTTTACTCTTTGGTTAGTAAATTATAAAAGTGACAGAGCATATAGCTCAGTAATAAAGGACTTTATGGCCTTTCCAAGGCTTTAGGTTCAATCCCTCTCAACACACGAAAAATAAATACATAAGTAATTATTGTATGACACTATTCCTGGGGGATAAGAAGCAATGTATTTACCTCAGTTAGGGAATGGACAACAGACCAAAGTAACAATACCAACAAAGTTCAATTTAGTAAACCAATAAGTTTATTGGGGTTACTTACCAGAGTGAGGGTCAGGGTTACTTACAGGAACAGGGATGACTCAAGGGCAACTGCATTACTGAAAGCCCACTCAGCGTAAGTGATAGTTCATGGAACCTGGAAATCTGGAGTGTACTGCACAAGTTTCAGTCAGTTCAATAGACTGGAGAATGTCTCTTGCAGACAGCTGGGCTAGTCTGAGCCTTTTCCAGGCATCTTGGCTGATTCTCCTCAGGAATCTTACCCGCTTATGTAAAATTGAAGATGGAGGGCATCTTGTGCATCTTATCTGTTCAGTTTCAAGGATGTCCTGAAACTTAGGAATTGCTTACTTTCTGACTCTTAAAGAGCCTTTTTTTCTTTCTTTCTTTCTCTTTCTTTTTTTTTTTTTTTTTTTACAATTTGTAAAGTCTTAATGTGCTTCCCTTTACAGCTTCCTGAGATTTAATGAGCTTTGCTTCAGGAAGAAATTTTATTCTTCATGCACATATTAGGTATGGATTTTTGTTTGAGTTTATGTTCTATAACCTGTGTTATTTCATCCAGTCCCTTTTTGTCTCCTTTTCTTTCTTTCTTTTTTATTTTTTGAGCTTCCATTTTTTTTCTGTATAGCATTATTTAGCCTCCAAATGAACGCACTTGTATCCTTCCCTTTCTGCTTTGAATGTACATTGTTTCTTTCTCTTATGAGTATAGACTGTCAATACTGTATTGAAGAATTGTGAAAGAGTACATTCATTTCGTTTTCCAGATCTCAGAGGAAATACTTTTAAGCTCCCCCATTCCTTAAGTTCTAGGCCATGGGTTATTGTATATACTCTTTATTATATGTAGATATAGTCCTGTCTCTAATTTGTTTTTTTCCCCTGAAGATAGAAAATATAATTTTATAAATTGCCTTTTATGTGTCTATCATGATATTCATGTGACATTTAATTGTTCATTATGTGGATATCATTAATTGTCCCTGTCAATTTCCATATGGTGAATATTGCATCCCTGGAAGAAATCATTCATATTCATAGTTTATAATTCTTTTGCCTGCTATTTCAATTAGTCTTTCTATTTTGTTGAGACATTTTGCCTATATTAATTAAGGACACTGGATCTGAAGTTTGGTTGTTATCTCCATGTTTAGCTTTGAAATTTTAATTCTGGTGTTTTTCAGCTGAGAACTTATTCTTCCTAGAAATGAGTATTTTAAAAATATTTTATTTATTATTTTATGTCTATGAGTATATTGCCTGCATGTATGTGAGTGCACCTGTGTCATCCAATGCCGTGGAGGTCAGAAGAGGTCTTTGGATTCCCCTGGAACTGGAGTTAAGGACAGTTCTTAGCTGCCATGTGGGTGCTGGGAATCGAACCCAGGTTCTCTGCAAGAGCAGTCAGTGCTCTTAACTGCTGAGCCATCTCTCCATCAGCCCCTGAAATGAACATTTTTATGTTAGACGTTTTCTCTTGATTTGTTTTAGTATTATTTGTCACAGAATTTTGTCAGTTTGACTACAGTGTGACACAGAATCATTTGTTGATCAAGTCTTTCAGACTTCCTTTGAACTTCCTGGACCCGGATGTAAAAGAGTAACCTGTCAGTTACTTTCCTGTTGCTGTGATAAAACACTATTTCAAAGGCCACTTACAGAAGGAAGAGTTTATTTGGGCTTACAGTTCCAGAGGGACAAGAGTCCATCGTGATGGGAAAGCAGAGCTCATACCTTAGAGCATGCACAGAAAACAGAGAAACTGGAAGTGTGGCTCTGAACTCTCAAAGTGTGTTCCCACTGATGTGATTCCTCCATCTAGCTTTTACCTCCTAAAGGTTCAATGACCTCCTGCAAACAGTGCCACCCTCTGACCAAGTGTGCAAATATTTGAGGCTATGGGGAGACTTTTCATCCAAACCACCACAATGTGCATATCTCTCCTGTGGAGTAAAATTCTTTCTCTGCATTTATATTTTTGTGTCCTTTCTCTTTTGTCCTGGAGCACCCATAACACACATTTGCCTGCTTTTATTTCCTTCAAGAACCTCTGTGTTCTTAATGCCTATAAATTAAAAGGTCTACCACCCCATGCATTTTTTCCCACTTTTTAATCTTCCTGGGTCCTTTGAAAATAACTGGTCATTGTGTTCTGTTTTCTATGCCTGACTAGTTCACCTGTGAATTCTTATGTCGTTATGCTTTATTGCATTTCATTAATTGAACTTTTCCCCTCTAAAACTTTTGGCTGGTTCTTTATGAAGGTCTCTGTTCAATTTTTATAAATATTTTATCAGTAATCTTTCCAGTTACACTGTGTTTCCTCTCTTACTGTCTTCAGCTTACTGGTTTTCTTTTTCCAAAAAAAATTTTGTATTTATGCATATGAGTATTTTGCCTATGTGTTTGTAGGTACACCATGTGTGTGAAATATCCATCAAGGCCAGAAGAGGGTGTAAGGTCTCCTGGAACTGGAGTTATAGTTGTTAACTGCCTTGTGGGACTGAACCCCCTACAAGAGCAGTTAGTGCTCTTAACTGCTAAACCATCTCTGTCGTTCCTTAAAATAATAATTTGGACTTGAACCAGTGTCCAGTCTATAAAGAGGAGGGTCAACACAGAGGAATCATTTCCTCCATGCTTCCAAGAGAAGCCACCAATGGTCGAGCAGGACCTTTGACTTATCTTCACGTAGATGGAACTGGTAAAAGAAAGGAGCCAGGGGCTCCTCCCAAGCCCATGGGACCCCTGAGGAACAGATCCTCAAACGACCTCAAGAGTGAAAACAAATCAGTTTATCTGGTCCAATGGTATGTCCTTAAACACCCAAAAGGGAAGTATAACCAAAGATTAAAGGGGCCAATATAATTTCATAAGAGCACACATATATATAACTAAAAGTTACTTGACAAACAGCAAAGCCAGACAGGCGATACCTTCAGTCGAGTTCTTGGCCAAGATGGATAAAGGCTCTTCCAGACAGTAACCCAACATACTACTGGAAACATGAACAGCAGACCCCAATTCTATCCAAAGGAATACTGACAATGGATTGCCGTTGATAAGGAACAGCTGATCCTCCTGGAACAGGGACCTCTGGCTGACTAGATTTACCAGAAGGGCAGATAGGGGGGAATGGATGGGGGTGCTGACAGCACAGCGGACAGTGGCAGGGATAGCAGAGTATGGAGGCTCTAGTGGGAGAGGAAGGCTGTCTACCTGACGAGTTTGTATTCATTCTCAGATGCCGAGGAGCTCAGAAGGTGGGTGACTGTGACCAGTGATAGTCATGTATATAGAGATTAGAAATGCATGTGAAAACGTCTCAATGTCAAGAGCCCTGGAATGAATTTTTCTGTATGAAACTGTGTGTTTTGACAACGAAGTGGAGATCTTTTTTAAACATTGGAACCTCATTTAATTTTATGTCTTATAGAGTTTATAATGAGTAAAAGATTATATAAGCGTAATAATTCATCTGTAAACCTAGAAATGTACAGCCAATTTTGAAAGAGATGTACCCTAGCTCAGAAAAATGTTATTGAATAGGTTAATGCTGTTGTAATGAAATGCTTCTTTTAATTAAAAAAAATAATAATTTGGGATGTCAATTATGCGGTTTAATACCAATTTGGGTGTAAGTCTTGTCTAACAAAATTTCTAACTTACTGATTGTAATACAGTTCTTTTTTAAAAATAGTTTGTTTAGTTTTAAGTGGATGACTGAGGAGCTCAGTTCTGCAGAACATGAACTAAGGACAAGATAGAGTTCCGCTGTCTCTTGAAAACAAGACAATGTTTAGACATTGGTGGAATATAGCCTTCCCCAGTCAAGGGCAGAACACTGCCTTGGGATTATAAGAATAATAGTGGTTGGGCTTGTGTTTTCCTTTCTCAAGGAATGGAGGTCTGGGAGTTTGGTTAGTAACAGAAAAGGAAAATAATATTTTACCTAGTATTTTGCTTGATTTATATTTTATATAACTCACTATGCTTCACCAGAGAGCTGAGTCCTTTGTCTTCTTTCATTTCATTTTCCACCAGCAGATCCAAATCTCTGTAGATGATGTTTTTCCTCACTGTATGTATGTGTACTACATGTGTGCTAGCAGCTGTGAGCCACCATGTAGGTCCTGCGAACCAAATATGGGTCTTCTCAAAGAGCGGGAAGTGCTTTTAAATGCTGAGCCATTTCTCCAGCCCCCATAACACAGTTCTTGATATGAAGCTTTCACCTTTTTTAGTTGACCTGTGTTAGAATTTTGGCATAATTTGATTAACATTACCTATTTACAGGGCAGTACATACCCAAACCAGCATTGATCTTCTTGTAAGAGCATGAATTGAGCCCTGGGGCACAGCAAATGTCTGAATTTGGAGATGCTAAGGTCAGTGAATACATCCTGTGCAAGGAAATTTAGGTCAGATATGGGTTATGTTTAGTTGCTATAACAAATTTTCATTCAAAACTAGTCCTGAAGACAGCTGGTCTTGTGAATCAGATATTTATATCATGCAGTTTCTAAGCATACTCCCTGTCAAACCATCTCCAAGACTTTGTTGTTGATGTATCTTTCCTTAGATTTGCCAAAAATTCAATCCCTGTATTCTTCTTACAGTCTATTTTTATTTTTGTGAAAGAGTTCATGTAGCTTAAGTTGACCATGTCTTCCTATGTAGCTAAGGCTGGCCTTGAATTCCAGATATTCCTGTCTCTTCCTCTGAAGTGCTTGACTATAGGCCTAACACACTATGCCTAGATTCTTATTCCTTTTTGTTGATTAGATATTTTACCCAAATTGTTAGTTGTTCATTTCTCCCATAGTTTAAAAATTAGGTCTTTATTGCTATGTACCATCCATACTTACAATGTTCTTACTACTAGTGAGAGAAAAGTGAAGCAAAGAACTGTTTTGGTGAGATAAGGGCCCAAAACAATATTTACCAGGAAGACAGGAAAAAGATATCTGGGATGTTATTTTAGGAAAAGTATACACTCACTGTGAATGAACTATTAATTTATTTTCATTTTTATTTCAGATGGCTGCTTTACAATTTTTTCATATTTAGGTGAATATATAATAAAATTTTGGTAGTGATCATAATTAAAATAGGGATTAAAATTTAGTGGTCAGAAGCCCAAGGAGAGTATTTGATGTAGCTAATGTTTCATTCATTTGTTGAAACATAAAGAAGGAAAGAGTATCAGATGTTTTTGGGAACAATGGTAGATTAGAAGGTTTCTTTAGCATATAACTAGGTCACAAAAACAATTCCAAAGAGAGAGTAAAGGAGAAGCACTAGAGACCTGGAAGGAGGTGTCAGGAGGACTTGATAGGTTAGGAAAAATGGAACACAAAGTTGTTTTGGCAGGGAAGGTGGGTGGGCCTGGGAGGAGTTAGGCAGGGGGGAATATGATCAGAATATATAGTATCAAATTCTCAAAGAACTAATAAAAATGGAGGAGAATAAAAGGAAGAAAGGAAAGAAAGAGAAGAGGAAAAGAGAGAATGGAAGGATGGATAGGCAGGTGGCCAAATGGATGGTAGTATCAGGAGAGTGAAAAAGCCTTATTTCCTGTGTGGGAGAGGAATCAAGAGCCACTGAAAGCCTTAACAAGGTAAGCTTGGAGTATGCAGAGGTCTGTTGCCAATAGTCTGTCATTCCTGGTCACAGGAGGCAACTTTGGTTCTTGTAAGTATTAACTCCTTTGGAATGATTTTATTTGACAGTATTCCTTTTGCATGGCAGATAATGTACCTAAATTACTTGCAAGCACACAAGTCTAACATTACAGTTTTTTTTTTTAAAAAAAACCACAATTAAGACTTCTAGGAGCATTTTATAATAAATTTACAATTCAGCTAGCTTTCTTATAGAGCCCAGACCCACCTGCCATGGGGATGGTGCCACTTATGGTAGGCTGGGCTCTCCCATATCAGTAACCAATCAATATAATTTCTTGCAGACGTGACCAAACACCAGTCTGATCTGAAAAAATTCCTCAGTCGAGGGTACCTCAGATGAGTCTATGTTGTGTCAAGTTGACAAATGAGGTTAATTAGAACAGTCCTTGAGGACAGTGTCCAATCTTGTTTCTATTCAGAGTTATGTACTTGAAGGTACAGAATTTAGATTAAGGTCTATTTCATACAAATTCATTTCATTACTAAAACTGGCTTTCAGAAGGTAGTTGCTCTTCCTTCAGAAAACAAGTCTGCTCTTATAAGTGATGGCTCTCACTTGGGTATGGTCCAGAATCTCTCCTGTTCTTGACATCCAAACTAGAAATATAAAACAATAACTTACATCTGTGTTTGCAGCTTTCCTTGAGAAATTTCCTGGATTACTTTTGAGCAGGAAATTCAAAGGAAAGACACACAAAATAAATTGGAATACCAAAATTTTATCGTGGTGTTTGGTCAGCATAAATGGAAAATGGATGCCTTGTAATGAAACAATTGATAAAGGAATATTGGGGTGTCTTTTAGAGTGGTTTGATGGGCCTTTCTCTGTTTTGTTGTGCTTAGCTTGAGAGCACCAAACCACCTCAAGCTAGACGCTTTTGAGTTACTGTCTTGTGAATTAAATAAGCAAGGTTCACGGACCACATTGGGCGAATGTTTTAGAAAGGAATATTTTATTATAGGGAGCTTAGGAGAGAGAAAGCAGAGCTCCTGTAGAACAGGAGCAGTCCCCAGAAATGGGACATCACTGAGCCTTAATTCTTGGGAGTTAGTAAGGGTTTAATGGAGGGGCAGGGTGTAGGAATCAGGATGGCATGCTTTAGGATGAAACTTTAAGATCAGGCTACAATCTCTGCTTAAATGAGGGGCCCTGAATACAGCAGCCCTCAAAATCCTGTCTTGCTGAACACTGGGGGACTAACAGGAAAAAAAGTGGCGGGGTCAAAAGTTTAAGCTCCTTGCTGTGAGGGAAAGCATCTTGGTCAACAGCCATTAGCCCACCTTCTTGTTCTGTGCAAATAACTCTCTGCTCTCACTAGATAAAAGAATAGGCCAAGTTAAAGTTTACTCCTGGGCTTACCTAAAAGCAAGGGTGCTGGTTCATAGTCATCAGAACCTTCACTGAGTCAGTGGCTACAGTTTTTTGACTCAAATATCTGAAGAAGTAATTTTAGGACATTGAAGCACAAGCTTAAAAATGAGTTTTATTGCTGGGCCTGGTGGCGCATGCCTTTAATCCCAGCACTTGGGAGGCAGAGGCCGGCAGATCTCTGTGAGTTCAAGGCCATCCTGGTCTACATAGTGAGTTCCAGGACAGATGGGGCTACAGGGAGACCCTGTCTCAAAAAGACCAAAAAAAAAAAATGGAGTTTTATTGTAGAGAGACGCTTAAAGAAGCGGGGGGGGGGGGGGGTCCAGAGGTCATTACATCCCAAAGGCTGGAGGTGCTGGGGTACTGTCTGCTGCTGCTGTTTGTAAAGGTGGGGGCCCATTTCTGATACACACTGAAGATCATCTTGACGTTAGGTTCGGCTTCATCTCAAGCAGTTCAAATGCCTTGATCACATTCCTGACTGCTTCCACCTGGTCCTCTTGTGTTCCTCCTCTCACCAGTTGTAACTCAGCATGTACTGACCCTACTGGGGAATCAGGTGGATCTATACATCATAGTAATTTACCATAACCACTAATTGGTACTTTGAGCTGTAGTCACTGGTGTGATGTCCAATTTTGTATCCCATGCCCATGATAAACAACAGCCGAAAATCACTACTCGCCCTCCTTTGTACTGTTGAATACAGTGAACAATCCTTGTCTTTAATACAGATTAATGATCAGTGTGGCAGGTGGAGAGAAAAACGGTTAAGTGGTATTCTTTGCAATTTTCATGCTCAGGGATTTGGTTCCCTTCTCGTCACTCACACTGTCGAAGCACTAGACTATGAGCGCTAACACTGGGTAACCCCCTGTATACAAAGCTGCTAGGACTCATTGAGGATGCGGACCATGGTGTTGAGCAGTGTTATGATGCAATATCTGCAGTACCTCTTCCTTTGGAAGGTGGAGGTCCTCACAGGGTTGATGATCTGTCTCTAAGGTCAATGCCAAAATAAATGGAGATAATGGAGATGATAATCAGGTGGACAAACTTTGACCTTAGTTATAAACTCAGTTTTGACCCTGGGGAGCTGGGGCATTTTCTCCAGGAAGGAGAACTCTTATTGCTGCTGCTGTGCTGGAAGGGTGTTAGAGTTCGTTACTCCAGATGCCATCTAATATGCAAGGTCTAGACAAGCACTGGGCAACAGGCCACAGCAACACCAGGAGAGCATTCAGGCAAAAATATTATGCAATGGCCTCTAGGCCATTTTCTAATTGTATCTTTCTTTCCATCTGAAACCTTTTGAGGCATCCCTTCACTACCCAAGTTTCTCATCAGTCCTGTCTTGCAATCTCCTACTAGAAAGGTCCAAAGTTCTGTTTACAACATTCATGCTTTTATATAGTTCAAAGTTTCTATCCTTAAAAGAACAACATGATTAGGTTGTTCCTATGAATATCCCATATCTCACAGCCAACCTCTGTATTTATTACTTTAATGTTGCTCTGATAAAATACTATCACCACACTCTGTCCATTCAAATGGCTAATCATCTCTCTGAGTCTTCTATCAAATGAGAAATGCCTTGAGAGTGAAACTTTCTCACGTTATGTACATTCATAAGTATTCTCATCATATTGTACAGAACTATTGTCCAATACAGATGGCCAAATCTTTAAGAATTCAATTGTACGTGCTTAGAAAAGCACATAGCTGGGCTTTCTGTCTTTAGACATTCCCTCATAGCAGGTATTGGGGAGGGTCATTGGACACTCACTTGAGCATTCTTCTACTCTATGCAGCTGCTTGTATGCAATTCTGCCATACTGGCTGTGGTCTTGGAGTGGGTATATGTTGGGGAGCACTCAGGGAAAACGTATCCATCTATGAAGCCATGGGAAAGCATCACCCATGAGGGGCAAAGATTTTTCACAAAGGCTAATTCAGGGTCAGCCATACTCCAGTAAATAAACCCTCACCTACTGCCTGGTAGGTAATCTTAAATTCCTACATACCACAGATGGGAACGGAGGCAGAATCAACCTCTGGGTTGTCATTGGGTCATTCAAAAGAGCGAGCTAGATTTCCTTAGGTCTCCTTGTCCAGGGAGAAAATATAAGGCCTGTTCCATATTCACATCTGGTGTTGGGAATAAAAATTGTGGCCAGGGATTTCATATCCTCAGTGGACAAGTCACTGCTCAGCGGTTAAGAACACTGGTTGTTCTTGCAGAAGACCCGGGTTTGGATCCCAGCACCCAAATGGCAGCTAACAACTGTCCGTAACTAGTTCCAGGGGATCCGACAGCCTCTTCTGTCTTCTGTGGGCATTGCACGACACAGGTGCACTTACCTACACGCAGGCAATACATACATACATACACATAAAAAAATAAAAAAAGAAAATGGTGTAAGAGCTAGTTGCTTCCTAACTATTGTGTTTATGAGTTAGGATATCATGGCTGTAAGAGTTCAGTTGGATAATTTTCTGTTTCCTGTTTTCTCCCTTTCCTCAGAAAAAGAATTTTGTGTTTTGCAGAAAAAGGAATACAACCAAGACACATGCCAAGACACATCGAGAGCCACATTCTCAAGGTTTTATAATAAAATAAATGATGGGGCAAAAGGGAGGGGGATAAAAAAATTAAGAGGCAGAGGAAGGGGTGGACATCAACACTGAAACAACACAGTACTTTCTTCCAACACAGACAACTACCATCTTCTTATTTTAGCTGTTCTGGTTTGCAAAAGCTCATAGATCAGCTTTTTACTGTTGACATTCCCTCAATATTTACATATTTGTCAGTCGTGGATTTCTATGTAGCAATTTTGACCTGTTCTCTTCTTGTTCAATTTTGTCATGTAGTTAACTATTAATGTTTATTTATTATTTGCTTAACTATTATAATTATTAGCTTACTTCACAAGTCTTTTACATGGGAAGTGGGAAGATACTCTTTAACTAGTTACATTTCTGATGCACATATGATTAAATATTCTGTATCCTTAACAGGAATAAAATTAGGAAAATGAATCCTATATGTGTGTTTAAATTTGTTTATGACTCTCTGTGAGAAAGCAGAATTCTTCATAGGTTTTCTTAAGCAAACATGTTCTCTGAAAAAAAGTCCAAGACACCTTGTTCCAAATGAATTCTTTAATGTATCTTATGTTTCAGACATATCACTCATGTACTGAATCCATGTGTTTTCTAAAATGAAATACATTTTCATTAAAAATGAAGTAACTAGCCGGGTGTGGTGGTTCATGCCTTTAATCCCAGAACTCAGGAGGCAGAGACAGGCAAATCTCTGTGATATTGAGGCCAGCCTGGTCTACATAGTGAGTTCCAGACCAGCTACAGGGTTTACAGGGAGACCCGGCCTCAAAAAAGACCAAAAAACGTAACTACAAAAATTTCTTTTATTATTCCAGATTCCTGCAGAGCAGAAACAAATACATATTTAAAAAAATTTGTGTATATAAGTGTATTGCCCTCATGTAGGTTGGTAGGTACACCCCATGTCATGCAGTGCCCATGGAAATCAGAAGAGGGTGTTGGATTCCCTGGAACTGCAGTTACAAATGGTCGTTAGCTGTCATGTAGGTGCTGGGAATCAAACCTGGGTCCTCTGCAAGAGCAGCCACCTTTCCAGTGCCCTCAAATACATATTTTTAAAAGATTCTATTTTTTAAAAAAATTTTATGCATATGTGTGTATTGCCTGCATGTAGGTAAGTGCACCCGTGTTGTCTAATGCCTGCGGAGGTCAGAAGAGGCTGTTGGATCCCCGGGACTAGAGTTATGGACAGCTGTTAGCTGCCATGTGGGTGCTGGGATTTGAACCCAGGTCTTCTGCATGAACAACCAGTGTTCTTAATAGCTGAGCCATCTCTCTAGCCCCTTTAAAAGATTCTTAACTACACATTAATTATATAAGACAATATATATTTGACCAATACCCTCCTGCCAGCAGATTTTTACTATACACCCCCAATTTTACTCTTAACTTTTGACTTTAAATCTACCTTCAGTGTTAGAGTAAAAAAAATTCTTTTTCATTCTTATTCTAACTTATTTCACTCACATTGTAACATGTACTTCCATCCATGTTGCTGTAAGCTTGATGACTTGACTATTCTTCATGGTTAAAAAAATACTACATTTTTATATATACCATACATGAATTCAGTGATGGGCAAAGAGGATGATATATCTTCATTATTGAGAGTAATGCCTCTATAAACATGATTCTCCATGCACATCCTTTGTGCTTATTTTAACTCCATCATGTGTTTAGCTAAATGTAGGCTATCTATGTTATGTGGTGGTACTATTTTTCTTTTCTGAAAGGAACTTCAGAGTATCTGGGCAATACTACAGGATCAGCAATACTAAGTGTTACTTCTCCATGTATTTTGAATACTAATCCCATTTTAAATGAATATCTTGTAAACATTATTTTATAAATTATAGGATATCTATTTATACCACATAAACACAATCAATATATACAATTTAAAAAATGGCTCATGAAATGTTTCCAGTGATAGTGATTATCCATACATAAAGACTGAAACTAATCACTTATTTCATCAAAGAGCTAATGTGAGTAGACTGTATCAACAAAAGGCTAACAAAAAGCCTAAGATATAAAATGAGGAGGAAGTAAGGCCAACTGAGAAATTAGCTAAACTAAGCAATAATAAAATGTAAGTAAATGGGTGAGGTGGAACATGCCTAATTGTCCCAAAACATGGGAGAGGAGGCAGCGGGGATTGTGATTGCAAGGGTAGCCTCAACTACAGAAAAGTTTCAGATCAGCCTCAGTCGGCTACATAGGACATTACCACAAAAAGGCAAAAGGAAAAATTCTAAGGCAGACTACAAAGGGGTTGAATTTTTGACAAGTCTCACAAAATATACTTAACCCAAACACCAGAAATCACCTGGGAAGTATTTTCTCAGGGTCTACTCACAGAAGCTGTGGTCCAGAGGGGATCTGAGGTTCCATCTCAAGCTGGAAAAACAGGACTTAGTAATAGTAAGAGTCTTCTATATGGTACTTATTTTGAAGGCATGAAGAGGTCATGGAGAGCAGCTGAGGCTTGACACTGTGAGAGGCCAGGGAAGGCCATTGGTGAAGACAGAGCCTCAGTTTTGGTAAATACTTCCAGAATTGAAGGGTTCATGGAGAAGATAGGAGGTTTGGCGCCCTGAGAGGCCAGGAGAGGCCACTGGTGAAGGTGCAGTCTCAGTTTCAGTAGAGACTCCAGTATATTGGAAATGCCAGAACCATCAGATGACCACCAAGGGCAGTGGTAGGTGTGGAGTGGAGCTGTCCTAAGACTGAGACAAGCAGTGTGTGCTGTGGATGCCAGAGCCAGAGAAATGGAGCTGCCCATACCCTTTGGCGCCCAGAAGATCATGAATAAATCCCAGATGTCCAGCCTTTAGCTACTTTGTGGGACTTTGGTTTTGCTTAATTGTGCCTGATTCTTCCCTTTTGATATAAGATAGTTTTTAACTTGATTTTGTCTCAAAAAACTGAAAAAAATTAAAAGAAGAATAAAGATGAAAAAGATTTAGTTTGTCAATCTTGTTATTAGAATAAGCATTAGAACAATAAAAATATTAAACATATCAGGCAAGTATACCAGCAAACCTTAAATATGAAAGGAGAGGTACTATGTATTCTTCAATAACAATAATGAAGAGTAACAGAGGAGAACTTTGACATTAAAAACAACACCTGGGCTCCCTTGCTCTTAGAGGAAATCTCACCAGAGAAGATACAAACTATATGAATCTAAAGTGATATTTGAAGCAAAAAGATAATGAGAACCAAATTTGGAGTAATTTTTCTTATATTGGGCAAAGCATCCTGCAGTCAAGTAATTTAGAAGTAATTATGAAGTTTACAGCATACTAAATAGCAGAAAGAAAATGCACAATTATAAATATCAGAGTATTTCATGTGCTAGCCATGGAATGTAGATTCAAGTGAGAAGCCTATGAAACTTTTCTTCAAAATTGATCACATTTGAAGTGATGAAGCACATAATACAGCATTAAAAAACGGAAATCATTTCACATCTATACAATCAAAATGTAATAATTGTAGAAAATAGCAAATAAAATTAGCTATATGCATATATGAAGATTAAATAATACATCTTGAATCATCCATGCATTAAGGAGTCATGTGGGTTGGAGAAATGGTTTAGAGGTCAAGAGCACTTGCTGCTCTTGCAGAAGACCTCAGTTGTGTTCCATAGAACCTAAATTGGGTGACTCATAGACACCTGTGACTCCAGTTCCAGGGATGTAACACTCTTGTATGGCCTCCACACATACCCTCACATACATGGCAAACATACATACCCAATACATGTACATGCAAACATAAATCTCAAAAATTATTAATAAACAGGAGTGCAAATATTATTATTGAAATAAAATCCCAAGATTTGGGAAATAGCTCAGTGTGTAAAGCACTTCACACTGACACATCAGAATGAGTTCAAATTTCCATAATCCACTGAAACTAGGCACAGTCATAGCACATATATGTGTAATCCTAGTACTCCTACAGTGAAGTGAGAGGCAGAGACAGGTCCACCAACCTCCATACATGCACCATGAAAAATGTGCTCTTGCACTTACAAAAGCATGAACTAGGTGATAAGATCTTACTGCTGAAGATGCCACACTCTTTTGTTACCAGACATAGAATATTCATGTTCAAACTGTGTTGTAGCTTCTTATATGTTGGTAGGTGCCATGCAGGTTAAATGGGTAGAATTGTCAATGTTCTTGTTGATCTATGAATCCATGTGGTGCACTGCTGAATGCCATGTGTGTGTTTGAATTTGAAGCCTACTTCACTAGAGGGAATTTGCACCAAAGACTATGAGCATCATCAGAATTCCATTGTTTAGATGGTCGATAGGCCCTAGAGAGGTACCTATAGTTATTACTTTATTAAATTTATATTATGTCTATAAGGAATTGTATTCCAAATGTTTTTACTGCACTAGTTCAGTTTCTATTGCTGTGGTAAAGCACTCTGACCCAAAACAACTTGAGGAGGGAATGGTTATCCCATTGTACAGTTCCAAGTGACAATCTACCATTGAGAGACGTTAGGGAAGGAAATTAATTCAGAAACTTGAGGCAGGAACTAAAGCAGAGACCATATAGGAATGCTGCCTACTGGCTTGCTCAGCTCCTTTGCTTATATAGTCCAGGCCCACATGCCCAAGGATGGCACCACCCACACTGTGCTGGACCCTACTATATGAATTAGCAATCAAAATGTCCCACAGACAGGCCCATAGGCCAGTGTGATGGAGGAAATACCTCAGTTAAGGTTCCTTCTTCCCTATCATCTCTAATTTGTCATGTTGACAAAAACCAACCAGTACTGTACCTACTGTCAACCTGACACCCAAACACATCACTATAAGCCATACCCTTTTCCTTTCCTGTCCTGAAGATCTCATGTTAGTATAAAATACAGTACAACTGTAAAAATCCAACAGTGTAAAATTTTCATCACTGAAAAGCTTAATGTCTGTTTAGAAATCCAAATTCTTTTAACTGTGGGATCGTATAAAACAAAAAAGCAGTTTCATGCTTTCTTATTCTAAGAGGGAAGAAAGAAGGAAAAATTTATAGTCAAATTAAAGCAAAACCCCAAATCTGGCAACTGAAATAGCCCAATGTCCAGCATCTGGGACCTACTCACAATCTTCTGGGCTCCAAATTGCTTGTGCAGCCTTGACTTTCCAGCTTTGCTCCTTGCAGCACTCACAGCTTACCTCCTTACTCAGGCTGGCTCCATGCCTTCATTCTGTGGCTAGTTGAAAAAATACCTTTCTATTTCACATGTAAAAGATATGTGAAGTAGGCTGACATTATACGTAAATTAATATAATGGGGAAATGGAAGAAGACAAAAATCAATGTTAACATTGCTGTGTAGATATCTACAGTTGAATAGGTGAATCTACACATTTCAACAGAAACAAGAAAAAACACCACTGAACACATTTCTGAAGAAATAAAACGTGTACACTTATATAAGTCAATATTACTTTACAACCTCATGAGAATAATGATTCATTTGTATTTTTGAATTGCATAAAAATGCCTAATATTTGATACATATTTAAGAATATTTTTACTGTCATTTTAGATGTTCATCAAGTGACTGCCTCAACTGAGACTAGCCAGTTAACTCTGAACAGATATTTGTGACAACTTGGAACCATGAACAGTAAGACATCAAATAAAGAGATTGAAGTAAGTAAATCACTTAATTTGCGGTCTTGACATGTTTGAAATAAAAACAAAGAGAGGAAACTATTCAGTGTTTCCTGAAGAGCTAAACCTGAGTCTGATTGCTGTTGGTAAAGTGATTGCCATATAGGCATGAGGAACTTAGGATGAATTAAGAGCACTCATATGAAGAAATGTAAGGGACTTGCCAGCAAGACAGGCTATCAGAATACAGAAATTCCCAGTTCAGTGTTTACTGTCTTAAAAATTAAGGTAAAGGGTGATTGAGGAAGGCACTTTATAGTGAGCTTTCATCTATACCTACAGGTACATGATCATGTTCATCTCACCTATACATGTTCACACACATGAATATGTATACACATACAACACACACCAAAAACTTAACCCTTGGCATAGTTAGCCTGATTGAATGAAGTGTGAGGAACCTGTTAATTCAATGCAACAGACAAACCTTCTTGCCATTTTGTGTATCTTATTCTCTATAGATGTAGTCAAAGTATACAATGACATTTTTAATATGTTCGACAAGGGCTATCATTCTAGATAGAATTAATATTATTAATGTGTAACTTTGCTTTAACTGGATCTTTAGAAAATTCTGTAAATATTAGAAATCTCTTTATGTTCACTTGTAGCTGAAGACATAGATCATGTAAGGAAGCAATGTACATGAGATAATGTTGGCTAAGCAAAACAATCTCAGTAAATGACAAATTACATCTTATAGAGAAATGCAAATGCAATTTTGAGAATATTTCACTAAAAATCATGCCTTTGACAAAGCTACATGAAAACTGTCACAAGTTCTTCTATCACCAGGCAGAAGGTGAAACAGAAGGTCCACCAAGTGACAAAGTCTTACGAAGTTAAAGAATGTATGAAGATACCTTACCAAGAGTCACAGCAAGTCAGTAATCAAATGTCTTCAGGATGCAAGAAAGTGGCCAAACGCAATCCCCCTCCCCTCGCCCCAGGACAACCCAGTCTAGGTACCAACTGCCACTCTCAACCACCACCTCGTCCTCGCTCTGCTCACGTGGAAGCACAGCCACGTCACCCGCTTCTTGAAGCCCTTGCGGTCATAGGTCCACGTGTGGTTGGAGTGGAACATCATCATAAAGGCAGGCTCTGGCGTGCGGGGGTGGGGGTGGGGGGAGTTCAGCCACCCTGTGGGGGAAGCCCACTGAGGCGTGTTGGGGCTCAGTGAGAAGGGGAGGGTGGCGAGGCGGGCAGCTGGGGTGGAAGTGCCGCCTGTGCCACCTATGCCACCTATGCTCTGTGCTTGCCTCTCTCCATGGAGCCGGCAGCCACTGCCACCGCTGCTGGGGAAGAAAGAGGCTCCAGGCTCCTACAACGCAGCGACAGTTGGAGGTTGCAGCCCCGACAGGGCAGCGGCGCCCCAGCCTTTTCATATATTCTTAATTGCGGATGAAAATGGCTTCTTATAATCCTCTATCCATACCAAGAAGGAGCATGTCATGTCCCCTCCTAGACAGCAAGCTAAGCATGAGGTAAGCAAAAAATTGCAAATACGGCTTGTTTCTTATGATGAGTTCCCATGGTAAAGCTAGAACCTGATTCAATTAAGTGCTAGAAAAGTGGTCGAAGGTTACAAACCAGCAAAACCTGTGAATGCGTTGACTAATATAGCCAGGGCTGGCAGCCAGCAGAGAAGTAGGTAAGCAGGTAACAAGAAAGTAAAAAACAAAATGGCAGAGGTGGACTTCAGTGCATCAGCATGCCTGTAAACCGGCAAGCATATGATCATCTTACCTTTTGTGCCTGGGACTCATGAATAGATTGCGGGTGCCACCCCTGCCCCCATCTCTCCATTGGGTCAATCTGCCAAATGCTCAGAAAACTGACCAATCAATAAAAACTACTTCAGTCTTTTTTCTGGTTTCTACCAAAAGTCCCATGAAAAGTCCCCATTCTAGCATCTCCTCACAGGAGCTCTGACAGCTGGCTTTCTACAATAAATATTTCAGTCTTTTAAGCTTAAATATATCAATCTTTTAACCTCTCTCTGTAACAAAACTCCTTTTAAACTCACCCTTCATTGTCCCTGAAATTCATTATTTACATTTGCAAGACATGGAACTTGAGCCAGTGGACCACTGGGGCCACACTGACCATGAACATCCAGCACCCTTCCCCTTAGTACTGAGAGACCTGAATAACTCTGTCTTGGATAAAACCTCCATAGGACTGACCCAGCCCTGGGCCCTGTTCCAAGAAAAACCACAATACTTGGAAGGGATAGAGAACAACTCCCCCACCAATGGTCAATTAACCAGGGACAGGAAAGTGCTAAAAGTCCAGATATCTTTTCAGATTTCCTGAAGCCAGCAGTTTATGGTTTGGCACTGGGCTGCAACCAATCAGATACTTGCCAGGCTGAAGACCCCCTACTCCCCTACTTGCTAAACTTGCTAAAATAAACCTATAAAAACCTCTGTCTCCCAAAGCAAGGGGTCTCACATCTGAGATCTGCTGGGTCAGTGACAGAGTGGGCCAAAGCTTAAGCTTGTAACAATAAAAGAACCCTTGTGTATTTGCATCGGTCGGCTCCTTGGTGGTCTTCGGGGTCTCTTGAACTGGGCACAACAGTACAACCCACCTGAGATGACAAAACCTCTACTGTACTCAGAGACCCTCATTTTTATTTCCCCTGTTTCCTTATCTAGGCTGTAAGTTTCAAAAAAGTTATTGCATTGAAATTCTGAGCAAGAGTGCATCTGAGTACAGTTTTGCCTTATTCACACTTTCAGACACTTGTACTCTACCTACATTAAACATTTTATTACATTTGTTTATTTATTGTGTATGTATAAACGTATGTGTATGTGTGTGGGCTTGGGCACCACTCTTGTGGATCTCAGAGAACTATTTATCACAGTTAGTTCTGTCCTTCCATCATGTGAGTCCTTAGGGTAGATCTCAAATGGTCAGGACTGGCACCAAGCTTCTTTAATAACGAAATCATGTCACTAGCCTTGTCTACCTGTTTCTTAACCTGTTTACATATTTTTTCAATTTATTTATCTTTGAACTTTTTATTTTACAAGAAATAAACTAAATTATTCAAGCCCTATCTGTATATTACTAGATGTTCTGACAACTGTGTTCAGGCTGCATGAGGTCTGCTGCTTGGTCTATTTAGTGCCTAAGACAAATATGTTAGAATCTAAGATGCCAAGCAGCCATCAATGCAGTTTGCATGAAGATCATTTTGGAATACAGAGAGACATACTTCTGAACCTTTTTGTGCTTTTGCTGGATAGCTTTAGTGTCAACTTGACACACCTGGGTTGAGGGAGCCACAATTGGGGAATTTCCTTCATTGGACTGGGCTGTGGCCATGTCCATGGGGAACCTTCTTGATTGTTAAGTTATGCGGGAGGTGCCAGCCCTGGGAAGGTGGGCATAAGAAAGCAGGCTGAGCAGGGGCTGGGAGGCAAGACAGTAAGCAGTGCTTCTCCATGGCCTATGCTCAGCTCCTGCCTCCAGGTTCTTGCCCTGAGTTCCGACCTTGGGCTCTATGATGAACTGTGGCCCAGGAGATGTAAGAAATAAACCGTTTCCTCCCCAAGTTGGTTTTGGTCAGAGTATTTTGTCACAGCAATAAAGAAACAGTCTAGGACAATGCTTTTACAACTGTGGTTGAAAAATCCATCATTTTTGTGTCCTGAAGAGATGCATATACACCAATTCCTTTATTTTCCCATGGTAAGTTTAATTGAGACTCACCCACGGGGAACTGAGGAATTAGACTGCCACATGCATATTTCTAATGTTCCTCTTTTCAGGGTGATACTAGGTGTTTGGTACATTTTCCCAGTTATGTCTTACTTTGCCTAATTCAACCTGTTTGTGCCTCGAGTTTCCATACATCAGCGCTCAATGCTCAGTGTTTTATCAGTTTACCACTTTCACTCAACTCATTTATGGCTTTGGGAAGGACTTCAAATATGTATAGTTGTTTACACATCTTTTTGACCATGGATTGAGGGATGTCAGGAGTCCAAGTTTGCTATTGGTGTGGGAATTAAACTCATGGCTTTGCACGGTCTTTGTTTATCTGCACCATACTGCCATGTCCTTAGTTCCAGCACCTCCCTTTTCATGTTTTTTGAAAAATATTTTATAGTTTATTATTTTTTATTTTATGTGTATCAATGTTTTCCCTACATGTATGTAAGTGCACCCTTGTCATGAATTGCCCGCAGAGGCCAAAAAGGTCAGCAGATCCTCTGAAGTAGAATTATGGCTGTTTGTTAACAGTCGTGTGTGTGCTAGAAACTGAACCCAGGTCCTTAGCAAGAGCAGTCAGTGCTCTCAACTGCTAATCCATCTCTGTAGCCCCTTATTGTTTTTTTTTTTAAATTTAATCTCTTTGGTCATTAAAAAATTATTGATTCACTAGAATTTATACAATGCATTTAGTGTATATTCACCCCTAAGTCCTCCTCTTAGCTCTTCCCAGATAAACCCCACTTCAATAATCTCCCAACTTCATGTTATCTTTCATTTTTTTTAATGGAAGAAATGGTTTGGAAAAGGGAAATAGAGGCATAGAGCAGTGTTATCCATCCTGTGTTTGGAGATATCTGTAGGGAGATGACAGCACAATTCACCATCTTCAGTTTGGCCCTGAATACCATTTACAGCAGAGCAGGAGAGTAGATACAAAGACACTCTTATTGCAACATGGAGGATTAAAGTTAGACTTCAGTCACTCACCAAAGAAGTACTAGAGCCTCAATAAAATCCAGTGGACCCTACAGAGAGGAAATCAGATATATGAAGTTTAGATGGAGAATGGGCTTCCCAAGGTCAAGAAGCCTCTTGTCTAGATTCATTTCTGGTGTCCACTCTGAGTCTAGTTCTATTTCTGATCCTTGGAGACTGCCCTTCCTCCTGGAGTGAATGCAGTCCATCTTCCTGGAGTAAGTCTTGCACCTTTTTTCTCCTACACTGGGGTCCTAGCATCTGCCTGAGCCCCTGGCACTCAGCAGAACCAATCCATCTGAGCTGCTAAGACTCAATGTTTTCTGCTTTTCCTTGTCCTGAGTCTGCACACAGGATCTGAGTTGCAACATTTGATATCAGACATGCTCCCTTTGCAACCTGAAAAGCTGATTCCATGTGCCCTTCTCCCCAGTGATCAGATAGGGAGGGCGTGGCAGGCCTGAGTGGAAATGGCCATCTGCTCTCAGTGGTTGGGTGGCTGGCAGTCTTAGGAGTTGGGGTATAGGACAGAAGGACCCAGATGACCTAAGGAGAGAATGATAGACAGCCAGGTCGTGTGATATGGGGTGTCAGGGCCTTCTTCTGTAAATGGATTATCAGAATGTTTGGATTGATCTGGGCATGGTGACAGTACTCAAGAGGCTGAAGGAGGATTAGGTTGGGCTAAGTTGGGAGAACTTCTTTTAAAACTGTTATTGGGGGGCTGGAGAGATGACTCAGCAGTTAAGAGACCTGCTGACTAGACCTGGGTTTGGTTCCTAGCAACTATATGGTAGTTAACAACTGCCCATAACTACAGTTCCAGAGGATTCAATGCCCACTGCTGGCCTCTGTGGGCATTGAATACACATGGTACGCTTATGCACATGTAAGCAAAAAACTCATATGCACAAAAAATAAGTTTAAAATGTAGGTCCATGGGTATAGCTCAATAGTAAAGCATTTTCTAAGCATGTGAAAAGCTCTGGGCTTGATCCCCAGCAACACAAAACAAAAACAAAGCAAGCAAACAAGGAAATACCCTTTCAGAAAATAAAACAAAACAAAAGCAAATACCAATGAACCCCCCCCCTCCAAACAGAAAAGCAAAAGATCTGGGATGTAGGTGACATCATTTAAAAATGAATAATTATTAATTTTGAGCATTTGAGTGGTCAATACAGAACATAATGCTCCAATATTCCTACAGGAGTGGATTTATGGCCCAGCAGTTAGGTGTGTATGCTGATGACAGCCTTCAGTGGTGGCTCTGTCAAAGTCTACCTCGGCTTTTCAGCTGGAAACAATCTGTACACCCTATGGCCATGGCCAGGTCAGGGGATAGGAGAGTCTAGATGTTTGTACCTCTGGAGAGGGGCTTCTCTCACAGTCTGATGGGTCTCTGACCAATCTTGTCTCCTTTTGATCTCCGGTGATTCACTTCATCAGCTGTTTGTGTTCCTTGTATGATCAAAGTCTCTGAGAGAAGACAATAATAACATGGGCCTATGCATCTGATCTCTCTTGCCTCAATTTTACCCACTAAGTCATCACTTAAAGACACTAAGAATTAAACTGTGATGACTGGTGAGATTTAGTGAGTCAGGAATAAAACTTCTTACATAGTTTCTCTCTGAGCTTGCCTGGAAGGTAGGGCGATTCCTCCTTCCAGAGTAGATAGAGCATGATGAGGTTGGGCCTAGAAAGCCCTGAGGGTCCTGACATGCTCCACAGCAAAGGACACTCAATAACCAACAGGTGTCTTGGCACCCTTAGGGTGATAGATGAGCTAAGATCCACTGTGCAGTAAAGTGTGGCCACCAGGGAGGCTTGAGATTAGGCTGACAAAGAGAAATCTGTGGCTAGAAACTTGGTGTGCTCCCATAAAGCATTCTCCCTTCTAGGATACACTATGAAGGTGGAGATTTGAAAAACCTGGGCCCATTTATTAAGAGAGACGAGATAAGAAAGAAGGTTCTGGCCAGGCATGGCGAGAAAAACTGTTGTCTGAAATCTCAGAAAACTAAATTAGAAAAATTATCATGGATTCTAAATCAGCCTGTTAAACAGAATAGACCAGTCCATCTTAGGCTATATGACCAGTCCCTGTTTCAATTCCCAACTCATTTCTCCAAAATAGTCTGACCTGGGCATGGAGTCACACTTGTAATCCCAGCATTTCCAAAGCTGAGGGAATGCAATCATGGGTCAAGGGCAGCCTGGGCTATATGTAAGAACCTGAAAAGGAGAGGGAGGGAGAGAGAGAGAGAGAGGGAGAGAGAGAGAGAAAGAGGAAGAGAGAGAAATAGAGAGGGAGAGAGAGAAACCAATATGCAGTGACTCATTCCTGTCATCTCAGTACTTTGGAGGCTCAAGGACTATTGTAAACTTCAGGTTCATCTAGGATGTACTGAGAGACCCTGACAGAGATGAAGGAAAGAAGGAAAAAAGGAAGGAAGGTAGGAAGGAAAGAATTTTTTTTTCAAAAAGAAAAAAAGAAAAATATAAAAAGGTAGGCCATTCTTCCCATATCATCAAATTAGAACTCCTCAGAAGAACATTGCCTCTCCCTTCAGAAATGGAGGCATGGTTCCTGATATTTAAACCTATGGAAAATGAAATGCCATGGAAACATTAAAAATAATCAGTGTTTGCTGAGGGGGGGGAGGGGGCATTATTTGGAGGAGGATGCAGACAAGGAAAAGTAAAGACGAGGTGGAACCCAGGGCACTGACACTACTGAACACCAAACTGTGATGGTGCAAGGAGCTACAGAGTTATACAGGGGAAGGAGTGAATCTATGTGTAAAATGTGCATATTAGTGAAAGGCACTCTAAGTCTCCTCAATCCTGACTTCCCTGCTTGACTGGAAAACAAATTCATCTTCTGAGATGAATGGATATTTGCCCAGCAGTGTCAGACCAACTTACACTGGGCTGGCACCACCAGGCCCCCAGTTCCAGAATGGAGTCTACAATCCTGGTTTTCCAGAAGTAGTTTTTGGTAATGGAAGTCAGTCTTTTCCATGCTCTTGGGCATAAAATATGCCTCCCTCATTTGTAGTGTGACAATCTCCTTTGCCTGTCACACCTATCCTACTGGCCTCCATTTCCAATATCTATCCTGTTGTACAATTCCATCCTAGTGATAGTTTTATAAATAGAAAGGAAATGAAAGCAACTCAAACTATTGAGCAGGCTAAAAACACACACAGAGCAAGACTCCCTCACTGGCAGTCAACTGGACCTCATATGGTAGTACCGCTGTCCTTGCTCCTGCTATTAAACTTGAAAACATTCCCAGCTGAGCTGATGAGGCTTCATCTTTGGCTCAGGTGATGCAGATCCAAGGATGAGACCTCCTAATCACAGTCTGTTTAATGATATACCTGTCAGCTTTGGTGTCTCAGAGAGAGGGGAAACGAGAGTGGATAGGGACACTGCATTCCGTGCCCTAGAAAATGAAGGTAAATGTGCACTGTTTAACCCTTTAAAGGGTGGCTGTGACATAGATGAGCCTAGAGCTAGGCTTCCAATGAACCAGTATAATGAAGTTCTAGGAACAAAGATACCATGAAGTCAAGCGCTGGTGTGGAGATCAACTTGGGTAAAGAAAGGAATGGATATGGGCTGTTTCCCATTTCCTACCACCTCCAGAGAAAATGATACCTGAGATTCAGTTGGTTAAAATCCAGAGTAATGTGAGGCTGGAAGTGTGCAAATCTATAGATGTGAGCCAGTTTCTGCCCCCGAGGCAGCTGTCATCTAGCATGGTACCAAGGCTGCCGTTCCTAATTCAGAAGAACCTCAGTGAGCTAGGCCTCCCAAGGAGTCATGGCTTCTTGTCCACCCAGCTGGCCCTGGGCAGTAAAATTGATAAAGCACTCCAGTTTGATTCCAGGGTGACCCAGAAGCTTTCTATTTCTGGTTTGGAGCCTAAAGTAGACAGGGAACCTGAAACCTTTTCCATCTCTCCAAAAGAAAAGGTGATCTATATGTTGAAGAGAAATGTATCCTGAGGATTTAGAAGATAGTAAAGTGGAAGGGGATGCTAAAGATGATGACGTGTATTAAATAGGCTGTTTTCACGAAATCAGAGAGCAGGATTGTCTGATTATTCAAAAGGTAGTCTTTATCAAGAGATTGCTAAGGTGATAAGCTGCAAGTCTCCTCACAATCAGTCACACACAGCCCACCCCTGTGGCTTCTAAAATGAAGGGGAATGAGAAATCAGAAACCACCTGTGGAGAGATCCAGAAGAAACGTACCACAGCTCTGCAGGAGGGCTCAAGGCCAAAGTTGATACAGCAGTTCACTGTGATAGGGCTGTGCTGGTGGAGCTCCTAAGCTGTATAAAGAGGATGATACTGAGGTGCAGGATGAATATGACCACCACGGTGATAAGGTCCCTACAAAGTAATTCACATTCTGAGTGCTACCTACAAAGGAAGAGTTTACTAAAATATTTGTCATGACCAGAATGTCTTCCTTTTGAAGAAAGAGAACTCCAGTATGCAACAAGCAAGTTAAGATATAGTATAGGTAGGTACAATGGCACATCCTGTAGTACCGTCCTTGGAATGCTGAGATGAAAGGTTCATTTGAGTCAAGAGTTTGAGACCAGCTTGAGCAATAGACTCGCATCTTAGAAAACAACAGATCTCCTCTTCTAAGAGAAAATAAAATAGCTTTTAAAAACTAATTTTTAACACTAAAGTGCTACTGAATGACACAGATTTAATAGTGATTCATGATTTGGCAAAGGTTTCCAAAGCTTAATCAAAAGCTAACAAATGAAAACAATCTGTATGTTAGTGAATAATGGTGAATTTGTTCACTACTTCTCTCTATCATCAAACATAATATTTTGGTTCATGATTGTAACATATACACTACATACATGCAATGTTCTAAAAGGAGGGGAAACTATGAGCCTGTAAGAAGCATAGGGAAACTCCTATGCCACCTGCTCATTTTTTCTGAGAAATAAGATATTTAAAAAGTAAGATGTCACGAACAAGTGAGTAACCTATCCACACATGATACATTGCTACAAAAACAATCTGACATTTGAAACTCATACAAAGTGGTATTATTTGTACAAAATATGGAAAAGTAGCTAGGCATAGTGGCCCACTATTGTGATTCAAGCACTTGAGGGAAAGTAACAGAAAATCATTATTGAGGTGCATAGTGAGACCCTATCTCAACAAAACAAAATGCAAGGGTGAAATGAACAAGGAAATTAAGTGGGCCACCTTCACCAATCCTCATGTGATGGATTTTTAATATTTTCAAGCAATTATTGATTTCCTAAATTGAATGGCTCACAGATCAGTCAATATTTTCCTGAATTTGATGAGTAGCATGATTTTGTTTTACTTTATTTTGACACACTTTTAACTTTTTAACCAAAATGATCACACCAAAAGAATGCTCACTGAAGCTAGGACATTTTTCACAGTTCTCTATATTTCATAGAGCTCTTGTGGGACCGGTTTGATGAGTATTCAATGAATAGTAGAGGTTGATTTGAGGCAATGATAGTAATTAGGTAACAACACATAATACTGAAAGGCCACAATACAGCAGCAACTTTTCATAGTATTTCAAAGAATCTCCTGCAAGTAGTTCAACAAAGGTGAGAATTGAAAGCAATGTTTTCAGTGTTTTGAGGGCTTGGCCTCACAGTGAAACGAGCTGGAGAGCTTTAACGAATATTAATTCTATGGTCCCATAACTGGAATAATGATTTCATTGTAACTTGATTTTCACAGTGTTTAAAAGTGTTTCTAAGAATTTCTAACGTGGAGATAGAAGAATTGTGAGTCTCAGGGGTAGGGATGACTTAGCTATGCATGTCATCCCTGTGGACTATTTGGTTTGCCCATTGCAGATATCAGTTGTGGGAGGTAGAAAGCCAATTTACCTTGATAAAATCAAAGACCAAATTCAAAACTTACTCCCTTGTTTGGGTACATTAAAGAAAGATAAAATGCCATCTCAGTGAGCACATCTGTAGTAAGACTGAAGATGATTCAGGCACAGCTATTCGATTCTGTGGTGGTGCACGCCTTTAATCCCGGCACTTGGGAGGCAGAGGCAGGCAGATCTCTGTGAGGTCAGCCTGGTCTACATAGTGAGTTCCAGGACACCTGGGTCTACAGGGAGACCCTGTCTCAAAAAGCCAAAAAAAAGAGGAAATTTTAAAAAAGCAAATACAAAAACCAAAAAGAATGCAAGTGATTGGCATGTATGTGGTATGCATGAATAAAAGTTTCTGAAAAAAGCCATGCCTTATTATGAACCTTCTACAAGGCTAGCCAACTGATTAGACTGTCAATGATATGGAGAGGTTGGAACATTACAAGTCCAGAACCAAATTATCTTGTGCTATCTTTCCCTATTTCCCTTAATAGCTACTTATTGCCCACCTCTGTGACCTAACATCCTTGTGTCTATTAGGTAAGTACTTTGGAATGCATTAATAGAACCCTGGCTTCCACCAGCCCAAAAGATAGGAATAACATTGTTAGATCACAGACCCTCTAGTTGCCTCTCTCCCAGAAATCTGGACCCTTATTCTCTGGGACATAATGTTGGTGATAAGAAAGCTTGAAAAAAAAAACAGAGAGAAAGAATACATGAAGTTGTCAGGAAAAAGTGATGGGGCGATATGGGAGGAGTTGGAGGGGAGGCAGTGGGTATGGATTTGATCAAAACACCTTATATGCATGTATGAAATTCTCAATAAATATTTTTTTAAAGTTAAAAAATGTTTGTAGTGCTATGGCTTTTCAACTCCTCCCCCTTAGAGATGGAAGGTATGTTTATGTTGTTACCTAATGCCTGCCTCATGCACCTGGCACATAGGGCAAGCCAAGCTAGCTCACATGGTATGATGTTTGTCAATTTCTTGGACAACCTGCAAGAGTCAGAAACCCCTTTATTCTCTGTCTTCAGGGTGCCCACCATGGTGTACATAGTGGCTATCTCCTAGTGATGTTCTTCTTCTGACTTGAAGGATTCCCCCACTTCAGCCTCATTTCTTCACAAAACTCTTCTGAAGGGTAATCTGTCAGATTCTGTCCATGAACATACATTTTACATTATAGCCTTCATCTGATAGCACCTGAGGCCTATTGTAAAGATTTCCTTACCTACTCCAATGTGCCAACCAATGTATTTGAAAAGTGTCTTTTTAATTGTGTGTTTGTATGTGTCTTCATGTATATGTGAGTGAAGATACCCCAGGAGACCAGAAGAGGACATTAGATCCCATGGTACTGTATTTATAAGTGCTTGTGACCTACCTTATAATGTGTGCTGGCAACTGAACTCAGGTGATTTGTAAGAGCAGTATTTGCTCTTAACCTCTGAAACATCTCTCCAACCCCTTGAAAAGTGTTTTGATTTATGGCTTTCATGGTTATGGTACTATAAAAACTTCATGAATCTACTATGACATTGAAATATGGATTTTGAGGTAACCTAAACCCATGTTCCTGGCCATGTTCATTCATATTTGGCTCCAGAATAGAATATATCATCTTCTTTAAGGTGAGAATTGTGATTTTGCTTTGCCAGTTATGGTCACAGACTTGGTCAACATGAATGATCCACTTTTCACTAGAAGAGTTGCCTAGCTTGGAACTACATGCCAACAAAGGCCCTTTGTGCACAGCATAGTATGTGGCAACATACTTAGCTTTTGGGTTAGTGGTCGATGGGGTGAGGTCTGCTCATACATTCCAAAAGAATTTACTTAATATTCACAAAAATGTTGGGTGATACACAGAGGAGGTAATAAATCTCTATTCTAAAGTAGGCTAAAGACTATCCAAGATAAATTGTAATTAAGCTTTGGGACTACAACATTCCAATATCTCAATAATCACTGAAATTCTAATCAGTCAGTCTACCTTGTAAGGTGCAACTTCTTTTGGGAACTTTAGTTCACATTTCCATTTTGGAATAATAATAAAAACAATACATAATAATATATAGAATTCATAAGCTGATGTCACCTTATGTACATGGTAAGTAGTGAGGAGGTTCTCTAATGGGAAGCCGTGCCTTAGAATGATTCCAGGAAAGAATTTGTCATTCTAATTTTGGTCACCCATGGGTTGGTGCCATGTTGTCCTTCAGGGTCTGAGAGGGTAAGATATGAAGCCCTGTTTAATCTGAAGCATTAACACAAGCAGTGTTTAAACAGGTACACAGAGGCAGGGTAGAAAGTGGGCTTTTGCAATCTTGCTGGTGGTTTTGTTTCTGAACCTGTGGGCTGGTAACCATCTTGGGGCTTGCCACTATGTTCCTTCTCTACTCAGGAGTCTCTGGAGGTTCTGTCATAGCCTTTTTTTGTGACATGCAGGTACTGTGGTAGATGGATTCCTTGGAATCTGAAAATGGTGTTCGAAACCAGTGTCCTGAACCAGAAGAGGGAATTTGAAACTTCTATATTTATACAGCTGGGCACTATATATTGGCTCCCATTGTCTGTGAACACATGGCTCCTGGGTCCTGTCCTTCAAGCCTCTTGACCTCCAGATTCTGAGCCCTCATATCTGGTTATCCAGGGCATTGCAACCGGTTTGCTCGACTATCTCGTATCTTTTTATGAGCTATCAGACTGCATTTTTTCACCATGCCACCTGGAACACCAACTATTTATGTCCTTAGATTTGTCTTTTGCTTCTAGTTAACTTTGATTGTATCATTTGGCCCTGACTCTGGGGAGAGGAATATTAAACTTGGTAGTAAAGCACCTCTGGCCTGGCTAGGCTGTGGTAGATAACTGTGGTGGTACAGCCACTATGCATGGAATCCTTAGGATGATAGTAAGAGACAGTAGGAGTTAGTCCTTTGGGCAAGATAGTGAGGAAAAGGTAGCCTTGGGTGAACATAAATTAGCTGCACCATGCCCTAAGATAGCCAGGAAGGGACTCACTTTTTGGTTCTTTTCCTCTGAAACCAGAAAATGTGGGTTCTTTCTTAGACTTTATTCACAGGGTTGTCTTACAAATAAGCAGTTGGCTGGCCCTAGATTTGCATAGTCCACTAGTTTGACTTAGACATGCCCAATATGACACACGATGTGTACCAATCAGTCCTTTGGTCTTTGTTTTGGAAAACAAATCAGGAGTACAAACAGGAAAAGCTAGCCACACTATGAATGAATCTTTTTACCAAAATAAAAAGACCAAAACCCTCAGGGAGAAAGGTAGCTTACAGTTCCTGTTCCTCTTCTCTCATGAAAAATGTGAGTATGGTGGTTTGAATGAGAATATCCTCCATAGACTTAAAGTATTTGGACACTTGGTACCAGAGAGTGGGGCACTGCTGTGACAGACCTGACATTGGAGGATTGTGGAAGTGTTAGGAACTTTAGGCTGGAAAAGCCATTGAGTGCTTAGAGTTTGCTGCTGTGGAGCTTGGAACAGTTATGTTGAAAGAGTTATGGATGATGAAGGCCTGGCTTTAGATGCTTCAAAGGGAGGTGGAGACTATCAGGGCTGTTCGTCTGATATTTTGTATTGAGAATCTGTGGGTTCTGGCTGGCTGGAGCTGAAGAATCAGCTGTGATTATCAGGGCTGTTCATGTGAGATTTTGGATTGAGAATCTGGATTCTGGTCGGTTGGGGCTGAAGAATCATCTGTGATTAAGAAGAGACCAGAACCTGAAGCAAAACCTTTCCTTTACTGGGACAATTGATGTTGGTTAGCTGGGGCTGAAAAATCAGCTGTAAATAACAAGAGACTGGCTTGTGGTGAAGTTTTCTAGGAAGTATTTCCTTAGGGTCAGCACATAGAAGGGACCTGAGCCTCTATCTCAAGCTGGAAGCAGGACTTGGTAATGTTTAAGAGTCTCCTGCATGGTTCTGGTGTTGAAAGTGTGAAGGGGTCACAGAGAGCAGCTGAGGCTTGGCACGCAGAGGCCAGGAAAGGCCATCGGTGAAAATGCAACTTCAGTTGCAGCAAAGACCCCAGGACTGAAGGGGTCATGGAGAGAATCTGAGGCTTTGCACCCAGAGAGGCAAGAAGAAGCCATTGGTGAAGGTGTAACCTCAGTTTTAGTAGAGACCCCAGCTTTTTGGAGATGCCAGGACCGTGGGACAACAGCCAAGGACCACAGTAGGTGTGGAATGGAGCTGGCCTGGGTCTGTGAGACAAGTTGGCCTGGGTCTGTGGGATAATCTGTGTATGCTGTGGATGGCAGAGTCAGAGAAGTGGAGCTGCCAGAACCCGTTGGAGCCCAGAAGATCATGAGTGAATCCCAGATGTCCAGCCTTGAGCTACTTTGCTGGACTTTGGTTTTGTTTAGGTGTGCCCAATTCTTCCGTTTGAAATAAGACAGTACTTGTTTTTGATTTTACAGGAACCCCCAGTTAAGAGACTTTTAGAAGAGACTGTGGACTTTTAAATGTTTGGATTTTTTAAAAAGGACTGTGGGGCTTTTAAAGTTGTTCTGTATTATCTTATGATATTAATGTTAACATATCCTGGGGATAAGAATTGGAAAGGTTATGGTTTAGTAGTGATGTGTTTGTGTGTCAAGTTGACAAGGGGTCAATTGTGCTGGATAGCTTTAGTGTCAACTTGACACACCTGGGTTGAGGAAACCTCAATTGGGGAATTTCCTCCATAGGACTGGCTTATGGCCATGTCTGTGGGCCATCTTCTTGATTGTTGAGTGATGTGGGAGGGCCCAGACCACTGTGGGTGGTGCCACCCCTGGGCAGGTGGGTCTATGTTGCATAAGAAAGCAGGCTGAGCAGGGGCCAGGGGGGCAAGCCAGTAAGCAGTGTTCCTCCATCGCCTGTGCTCCAGATCCTGCCTCCAGGTTCCTTTCCTGAGTTCCTACCTTGGGGTCCCTGATGAACTGTGACCAGGAGATGTAAACCAAAAAACTGTTTCCTCCCCATATTGGTAGTGGTCAGGGTGATTTGTCACAGCAATGGAGAAACAAACCAGAACAGTAAGTATGGTGATTTGAATGAGAATGTCACCCATAGACTTCAGGTATTTGGACACTTGGTCCCCAGTTTGTAGTGCTGTTTAGGTAGGGTCATAGAACCTTTTAGAGGTGTGGCCATGGTGGAGGAAGCATGTTATCAGAGGTGGGCTTTGAAGGTTCTTAATCCTTGCCAGATTTCCAGTCTTCCCTGCTTCCTGTGCCTGCTTGGCTTTTTCTGCTTCAGCCACCTCTGCCATCATGCCTCCCCATTATGGACTCTAATCCCTTTGAAATAATAAGCCAAAATAAGCTCTTCCTTATATGTTGCCTTGGTCATGGTGTTTTCTCACAGTAACAGAAAAGTAACTAATACAGGGCTAGAGAGATATCTCAGTGTTTAAGAGCAGTGGCTGCTTTTGAAAAGGACCTGGGTTCGATTTCCAGTCCCCACATGGTAGCTAACAACTGTCCATAACTCCAGTTCTGGGTGATATAACACCCTCTTCTGTCCTCCCTGGGCATGATGTGACATGGGTGCCCTTACACACATGTAGGCAATATACTCATACACATATAATAAAGATACTAAATAAAATATTTTTTTCTCTCCACAGCATTTTTTAATTGTTTTTTTTTTTTTGTATTTCATACAGAACAGCTCAAACAATCTTAGTCATCTTTATACCCTCCCACTGGCACCTTCCCATACCTCTCCCCACCCTCACTGGAGCCCATATACTGGGTCATCCACTAAGTGTAATCAGCCTATCTTGAGTCCCTTGTTCTAGGAAGATCAGCTCTTCTTCATCTAGTAGCAATCAGTTGCCAACATTCCTTCAGATAAGATTGAGGTCTGCTGTTCATTTTCCCAGCTCTATGCTGGGTTATTGTCTGTCTGAGTTTGCATGGAGCTTGTGTATGCTGACACCATTGCCATAGAATCATATGAGCAGGTTCCCAGAAGCTTGTAGGACTGTGTTTCCATATGGTAGTGCACCTCCTCCCTGGCTTTTACAATCTTTCTGCCCCCTCTTCTGCAATGGTCCCTGAGCCCTGGGTGGGAGAAGTTTAGTAAAGGGATCCTGTCCAAGGACCAGCATTCATTAGACTCTTGATCTCTACACTCTGGCTATTTGTGACCTTTCGGGTTCCTGGCCCTCCACTACATGTGGAAGCTCCATTATTGAGAACTGAGAGGTTCATTAGTGTCCTCTTCACTATCCCTGTTCTGTGTTCCATGAGCCTTAGGTGTAGAGGTTGCATTGTAGATGTATCACTTAGGCCTGTGCAATTCATAGACAATGTCCATGTGTGACCAGTTGTGGTACTTGATGATAGCCTCTGACTGGTGCAAAATGAACTTCTTTGATGAGTGGTGACTGAGATATTTGTTTGTAAAAATAAGGATACATATTTTGCACATAGTAAGAAATCACACTAGTCTAGTGATGTGATAGTCTTGGGCTTTTCTCTAAGCTCTATGGCCACTCCAACCATGTGTGTTAGCTATGTTTCCATTACCACACTTGAGTTTTCTCCCTTTGAGTGGGTGTTTAGTCAAATTAGGTAGCTGTTGATTGCCCCTAAATTAGAGTGCCAGTACTGTACCAATGATGTATGCTGTGGTGGCCACTGATGTGGTTATTTGGTCTTGAAGCTGTGTTGGATCATCCATTGATATTTTCCCTTAGCAACTTCATAGCGCTCTTCAAAGGTATGGGAGCTGCCTTCAGGGGAAGTGTTTGCAGGTCAGTTGCAGCTCTATTGCTCCAAATCCTGTGTCCAAAGTATGCTCTGTCTTCAGCAGTAGGGTCCTACCTTCAAGTTCTGGGAGGCCATCAAGGGCTGCAGAAATAGTCTGAGTAATTTTGGGAGTCTCTTGGACCACCCTGACCAGCAACTCAAAGGAAGGTCTCTCCTGTCTGGCACTGCTTCTTGTTATGTAGCATTTAGCTATACACATGGACTCATGTAGAGATAATGTATGTATAATTTTTCAGTAGGTTGTTGGGCTAATATGATTCCCTCTGGTTTTTTAAAACTAGCTAGTCATGGTTTATCTCTTCTCTCTCTTGCTCTCACTGTCTAACCCTTCTTCCATGGTTTTCCCATTTAAAGTGTCCCCATTTCTCCATTGATAATACTGGTCACCTATGGTCCCACCTCTCTTGACCTCCTTCTCTCCCTTTGTCCTCAAGATTCCTTGTATGATCCTCCCTCCCCCTTCCATTTAAATAATCCCTTAGTAACACCTGTTTCCTACTGTTCTCTCTCAGGTTCTTTCTTTTCTTTTACTTCCTGGATTCCTTTACATTATCCTGGTTCCTGCAGTTGTCTGGATACATTCTCACTTATAAGGATTTGGTGCTAGGACCCACATATGAAGGAGAATATATGTCATTTGTTTTTCTGCATCTGTGTTACTTCACTTAGTATAACAGTTTCTAGTTCCATCTATTTATCTGCTAATTTCATGATTTCACCTTTCTTTACTGCTGAGTAGAATTCGATTGTGTAAATGTACCATTTTCATTATCTACTTGTCAATTGAGGGACACTTAGGTTGCTTCCATCTCTTAGCTATTGTGAAAAGAGCAGCAACAAACGTGGATGTACAAGTGTCTCTGCAATAGGATGAGTCCTTTAAATATATGCCAAGGAGTGGTCTAACTGGGTCAAATGGTATGTTCATTTTTAGTTTTTAAGGGTTCTCTACACTGCTTTCCATAGGGGTTGCACAAATTTGCAGTCCCACCAGTAGTAGATAAGCATTCCCCTTTCCTCACATCCTTGCCAACATTTGGTGTCATTTGTTCTCTTGATCTTAGCCAGTCTGACTGGGGTAAGATGAAATCTTAAAGTGGTTTTAATTTGCATTTCCCTAATTACTAACAATGTTCAACACCTTTTAATATGCTTCTTAGCCATCTTTATTTCTTCTTTTAGAACTCTCTGTTCAGATCCTTAGCCCACATTTTAAGTGCAATACTTCTTTCTTGATTCTTTGTTTTTTGAGTACTTTATATATTCTGGATGTTAGAACTCTGTCAGATGTGTCACTGGTGAGGATTTTCTCCCTCTCTGTGGGTTTTATCCTCACTTTCTTGGTTGCTTCTTTTGATATAGAAGAGCTTTTTAGTTTAATGAGGTCCCATTTGTTGATTCTTGACCTTATTTCCAGAGCAATTGCTGTCTGGTTTATAAAGTTCTTTCCTCCACCTATATCTTGTAGATTATTATCAATGTTTTCTTCTAACAGTTTCAGAGGTTCAGGTCACACACTCAGGTCTTTGATCCATTTGGAGTTGACTTTTGTGCAAGGTGACAGATAGGGGCTAAGTTTCATTCTTCTTCAGGTGGAGATCCAGTTTTACCAGCACCATTTGCTGAAGATGCTATCCTTTATCCAGTGAATGTTCATGTAGTTACTGGGGTTTCTTCTGGTGTTGATTTTAACCTTTATTGAATTGTGGTCTGATAAAATGCATGGAATTATTTCAATTTTTTTGTATTTGTTGAGACTTTGTGCCTCAGTGTGGTCTATCTTGGAGAAAGTTTCATGTTTGCTGAATAGAATGTGTATTCTTTGGTGCTTGTGTGGAATATTTGTTAGCTGTCTTTTAGGTCCATTTGATATATGGTATTGTTTAACTCAGATGTCTCTCTGTTAATTCTCTGTCCTGTTGACCTACTAATGGAGACAATGGAGTATTTAAGTCCCCCACTATTAATGAGTTGGCTTTAATATGGGTCTTAAAGTCCTATAGTACTGATTTTATGAAGTTGAGTACACCAGAGTTTGCTGTATATATGTTCACGATTGTAATAACTTCTTGGTCAATTGTTCCTTTGACCAGAATGAAGTGGTTCTCTTTGTCTCTTCTGGTTAGTCTGGGCCAAGAGGGCAGTCCAGAGGTCTGGGGTGCCAAGAGAAGAGGTGGGCCAGCGCCCACGCTAGAAAGAGAAAGGGGATGTGGGGCTGGGAGTTTAAATCAGGTTATCAAACTATTTTTTAGAAAAGTAGTGCAGTAAATTACAAGTCCTCACTTTCACTCAGAATAAAATTTGACTTTGCAAGCCTTCTTTCCTTAGTTTTAATTCTTTAATTGGCAAAGAAAATGAACCTCTTTCTGTATCCACAGATGGTATCATTTTGGGGGGCTCCTCTAGAATTCATTCAAGGTTGGTATTTGCCATGCCAAACTCAAGACGAATCAGAGGAGAATCACTATTGTCTAGTGTCTCTTTAGGGTAACTGTAGTGGGGAAGCCCCCAGGCATAGATAGCACAGCTGAATGCCTAGTCTGGTATTTTTGTTTTATTTCATTTCTTTGTTAATCCCCTTTGTTTGGAAAACAAATCAGAATAATTTGTTGTCCTCCTCAGTGCTGCATGAGTTTCTTTAAGCATATCTGGGTAACAAACATAATTCCTGAGACTAATTAACTTTTTGCCTAATTGTACCTGTTAGGTTTATGATAGCAGAAAAAGGAATGGAGTTTAATTAAGAAATAAGAACTGGCCAGGTGTGGTGGTGCACGCCTTTAATCCCAGCACTCAGGTGGCAGAGACAGGCAGATCTCTGAGTTCAAGGCCAGCCTGGTCTACATAGTGAGTTCCAGGACAGCTGGGGCTACAGGGAGACCCTGTCTCAAAAATACGATAAAAAAAAGAAATAAGAACATGAGCCAGATCTGTAATAGGCAAGGAATGTGTCCTTTTATTCAAAGAACACAGCAAAGGGCCGAGGCCTTGCCACAGGAATCAGACATCTATATCAAAGGGAGGGGTGGTTTCCACTTTTATAGAAATTCTGCTGCACACAGTTGCAAGAGTTAACTCTGTGCCAGGGTATGATGTCCTTGAGGGTCTCTCTCCCAAGATTATTTTCTCAGGTAGGTGAGCTGTCTTAAGGCACTAAAGGAGAAAGTTTGGCTCCATAATCAGTCTCCTGCAGTCCTGGGAGTGACCAGTTGATAAGGTTGTCAATTTTGGGCCAGTTAGCCACTTTAAGGGATTTTTGTCTTTCCCTAATGAGGCTTGTGGCTTTTCTGCAATTCACACATTCTATCAATACCTTATTAAGCCTCCTTGCTCATTTTGTTCCTTGATAATAGATTGACTTAACAGCCAAAGGGAACCCCATCACTGAGGCCATCTTGCCTTTTCCGGACCACTTAGTGCCCTATGTCTTCTCATTAGCCCCATTTTGTGGTAAGAAAGCTACTGATCTTGTGAATAGAAGGGAGCTGGGGACCTTTTTGCTAGGCAGTCATTTCCTTTGTTTGATGCTTGAGGTCTGTTGGGTCTAGCCCCTTCCAGTCTATGGCGTAGCTGCACACTGGTCTTTCTCTTTTTACAAATATTTTATTATTTTTATTTTATGTGTACGCGTGTATTGCCTGCATGTAGGTAAGTGCACCCATGTCATGCAATACCCACGGAGGACAGAAGAGGCTGTTGGAGCCTCTGGAACTGGAGTTAGGAGAGTTGTTAGCTGCTATGTGGGTGCTGGGATTTGAACCCCAGTCTTCTGCAAGAACAGCCAGTGTTCTTAACCGCTGAGCCATCTCTCCAGCCCGGCTCTATCTATTTTTAAGAGCAGTCAGTGCTCTTAACCACTGAGCCATCTCTCCATCTCTATTTTAATTTGCTTTTCTTGCTGTTTCTTTTTTTAATTTTTAATTTTTTATTATTTTTATTTTATGTGTATGAGTATATTGCCTGCATGTATCATCACACTGGTCTTTCTTAAGCCAGATAGTCACAATATGAGCCATCTCCTGCTGAAGCCAGGGAGAAAAAAGTTTTCTCCATTGATAGGCAAGCTATCCTAGTCCTTATTCCACTGTTTATGATTAAGGTAAGAGAGGAATTATTTTCTTTGAAGAATGAAGTTACTAGAGATATCTTAGATACAAGCAAAAGTATCAGGGACCAGGAACATAGATCATGGATATTCATAGAAAGAGCCCAATCCTAGACTCCTAGACCAGAGATACTCCTCTAGGCACAGAGCTGAGATGAGGAGAACTGGGTGAGCCTCCACTAAACTCTCCCATGTCACTTTCACCTATATATATCTGGACAAGTTCATCCATGATTTCTGCAGGATCCTTGCTATATTGTCACATGAAAAATTGGGATAAATTGGAACCGAAAAGTCTCAAGAAAATGGCCCTCATATTCTTTCCAACTCAGGCAAGGCCTGAATACCCCCTAGGGGATGGGGAATTGTGGCCCCAGGAGGGTAGCCTAAACTATAATATCATTCTTTGATTAGATCTGTTCTGATGAAAGGATGGGAAATGGATTGAAAGTCTGTATGTTCAACCATTATTTTATCTGCAGGACCACCTCAAAGTGCCCAATTGTGCAATATAGATCCCCAGACTTTAACAGTAGGATGTGCTAATCCCAGACTAATCGTGCGCAAGGATGAACCCTTGACAAAGGCCACTCCATCCAAAAAGAAGCTGTGTGCTCCTTCCACACAGCCCTCCTCGGAGGATACTTTGCCTCCTGCAGGACCTTCAACTCTAGCCAGACCTCTAATCTCTCTGACATCCTCCTAAAATGTTAGGGGATCCTAGTTCCCTTACTCAGGAGATCAACTCCCCACCAGTCACCATGCTGCCTCTCCCTAACTCCTAGAAATGTTACCCACATGGGAAATGCCTGGTGGGGAATTAAGGCCGAAATTAGGTGTTAACTTATTTTTTCTTATCAGAGTTAAAAGACATAACATGGGGCATGGGTAGCTGTACGTACAACCCAGATAAGTACATATAAGCTTTTGAACAGATTACCAGCCTTATGATTTGACACAGAAAGTGTGATTTTACTTCTAGAATAAACATTGATCACATTTAAGAAACAGGGATAATAGAATATTCTGTCAGGATGGGAAATGATTATTACATAGCCATGGGAATATGCAGAAATGATAACTAGGTGGCCCCTATACAAGACCTAAGTTGGATCCAGTGATAGCTAGGGA
Source organism: Nannospalax galili (assembly GCF_000622305.1). NCBI lineage: Eukaryota > Metazoa > Chordata > Mammalia > Rodentia > Spalacidae > Nannospalax > Nannospalax galili. The sequence continues at coordinate 538,133 of NW_008340850.1, forward strand.
GACTTCAGTAGAACGTATTATGGTTACTGTAATTTAGAGGGTCTCAGGAAGGCCAAAGTTACAAAACTTCTGATTTATTCACAAATGGCTGCTATCTACTAGGTGGAAAAGGAAGCTACTGTGGGTTACTTACAGAGGGTGACAGCCTAGTTTTTCACCAGGAAGACAATTCTCCTTTTTCACAACAAAAACAATATCCATTAAAATCAGAGGTTAGGGAAGGACTGATCCACATAATGAAGAGGTTAAAGAGACAAGGTTTATTTGGTTGAAGGTTTGAGTCCTGATGTTGGAAGTTAGGAAGGGATCAGTTAAGTGCAGACTTATCCAAGACCTCAGGCTCATTAATAAAGCTGTGGTTCCTCTGCACATTGTTGTCCCCAGTACCTGGAGGCTCATGATTCAGATTACCTTGGGTACCACCTTCTACTGAGTGTTATGCCCGAAGTGTACATTTTTTGGTATTCCCTTACATCCTGACATTCAGCCCCTATTTGCATCTGAATGCCCCACTTGCAGAGTGGGTGGGACAGGTCACGTGAATTGTTCTGCCCCAGGGACACCAATATAGGCCACACCTATTTCTGTTAGAAAACTCCCAGGACCTAATAGGTTGAATGCCTGCACAAACTATGTTGCTCATGTCTGTAGATGACTTGCTCTTCTGTAGGTCCTCTGAGAGAGTAATATCCCTGGTCCTAGAGTCTCATTTGAATTTCTTGACAGAGAGAGGATATAAAGTATCTCAAGATAAGGCACAATTCTGCAAACCCAAGGTTACAAGTTTGGGTCTAATTTTAACCAAGGACACTAGGGTTTTGGGATCAGAATGGATCTGACCTATCTTAAACTTGCCCCTCCCTCAGGCCTTGAAACAACTAGAGGCCTTCCTGGGAGTTACTGGATATTGTAGAATTTGGACTCCTGGATATGCTAAACTGACTAGCCCCTTTACCTGCCTTTAAAAGAAATTGAAATTTAGGCACATTAAAATAGTGTTTGGACCCCTTAATCGCAAGATGATTTGGAAAAGCTAAGTTGAGCCCTTACCATGCTCCTACTTTGGGACTACCCACTCAATCCCAGTTCCATTTGTATTTGACAGAATGAAAGGGGGTAGCTTTGGGTTTGATCACATGATTTGTAGGGTCGCTACTTCAGACACTGGCTACCGAAGTAAAGACTTAGACCAGGTAGTATAGAGATGAGCTGGTTGTCTCTGGCAGGGGCAGCCATGAGACTTACTGCTGAAGCTCTCTAGTGGGTCATACTCCACATGACATTGGAGGCATAATTAAAGGGAATTTGTAGCCCTGAGATAGCTGATTACTTTAACTACTAAGCCTCATTAGTGAGGCTGTGGTTCCTCTGTGCCTTGTAGCCCCCGATATCTGTAGGCTTATGACTTAGATTCCTTAGGGGACCACCTTCTATTCAGTGTTAGACATCAAGGGTTACTTTGGAAACATCCTGGAGTGACCTTTAAGGTCTATATAAATTTGAATCCCTGCTACATATCTCCAGGAGAACAACCTCTTCTTCCAAACTTTTGAAGATGTCCTGAGGGAATCTATGAGGCCCATCCTGATTTAACTGACCAACCTCTGAAGAATCCTTATTTACAGGTTGCATTTACAGGAATGCTTTCAAAAGAGTGGGATCATAGACTTGTGTCAGCTTGACATAAACTATAGAGTCAACCGGAGAAGAGGAAAACTTAGTTGAGGAATTTCTTCCATCAGACTGTGGCTGTGTCTGTGGTGCATTTTCTTAATTGCATATTGATGTAGAAGGGCATAGCCCATCATGGGCCCTGCCATTCCTAGACAGCTGTGCCTGGGCTGTATAAAACATCCAGCTAAGGAAGCCATAGGAGGCATGCCAGTAAGCAGCCTTCATTTGTGAATTCTGCTTCAGTTTCTGCCTCCAAATTCCAACCTTGAGTTTCTGCGCTGACTTCCCTCAATGATAGACTGTGACACAGAATTATAAGCTAAATAAACCTTCCCTCTCCAAGATGATTTTGATCAGTGTGATAGCACAACAATAAACCAACCGAGGGCTTGGGATATGCTCTGATTATTGATTTTGGAACCCTTGTCTCAGGGTATGCTACCCTAGAATTCTAGGGCTCAGCTTGCTGAGCTCCATGCACTCTTATTAAGGCCCATGAGTTATTAGGGGTAATATTCATACATAGATTCTACACATGCCTTCCTGATTTTCTATACTTTTGTAACTATTTGTGGGAAAGAAGTCTTTTAAACACCACAGAAATGCCAGTAAGCATCACCTGGAAATTCTTAAACTCTTATATGCTGTTCTCCATGTACCCAAGTTTCTGTAACTCATTGCTCAGAACCTCCTGTTCTTTGGGGGTACATCCCTGAATAATAAAGATTATAAGGCAAATGCAGTTTTTGTTTGGTTTTTTTTGATAGGGTCTCTTTAGCCCTATCCTCCCTGGAACTCACTGTGTAGACCAGGCTGGACTGGATCTCACAGAGATATGCCCATTTCTGCTTCTCAAATGCTGGCATTAAAGGCATGTGCCACCACACCCAGCATGGCAGGTGTGGGTTTTTTGGAGGAATTTCTGCTGCTTCATGGGGGACTCTGATATTCCCATGAGGATCTGCTCAAAGAAGGAAATGTCAGCTGGACCACCACAGATGGTGGCTTCTCCTGAGAGTCAACTCTTGTTACCTAAAAGAAAGATTCTAAAGTCCCCCCATCGCATGTGTCATCTGGGGTAGAACACTCTGGCCATAGCAAAGTGGATATTCTTAGACATAAGCCTTAGATGAGTCATCCAACATGTGGTGCAAGGATGTGGTCTGTCAAAAGATCAGTTCCTCAAACAGGGGTCTCCAGCCCTGGGTGTCCAGAAATATGGCACCTATCCAAGAGAGGATGAGCAGTTGACACTCACACTGATGCCAAGAGGACTAAATTCTAAACTTCTTTTAGTCCTGGTAAATACTTTTACTGCCCAGAGAGAAGCTTTTCCATGCAAAACAAAAAATGCCTTCATAGTAGTCAAGGAACTACTTACAAAAAGAATCCCTAAGGGCTGGAAAGATGGCTCAGTGGTTAAGAGCACTCACTGACTGCACTTGAAGACATTTCGGGTTCGATTCCCAGCACCCACATGGTGGCTAACAACTGCCTGTAACTCCAGTTCCAGAGGATCTAACACCCTTTTCTGACCTCTGTGGGAACTTCGTGACAAGAGTGCTGTAAATTAAATTTATTGCTGGGAGGCACAAGTGGCATCCAATCCCCTCTGCCCACCATCCTTACAACAACCTGAGGCAAGAATGCTCCAAAACCCACTTGAAGAATCTTAATGAGTTTATTGGACTTGCTAACTGAGCTTGGGTGTGGCTTTACTTACAGAAGAGTGACCCCCCACCCACCCATTCATGGTTGTGCTCAAAAGTCCACACCTAAATCCCATGGGTTCCCAACAGCTGTAAAAAATGGCAAGAGAGCAGCCTCATGGTTTTCCCAGCTTTTATACCCTTAGTCCCTCCCCTTCAAGTAGCTAAGGTCACCCAATTGGCTGGAAGAGGTAATGGGCTTGGCTCCTTCCACAGAGTGTGGGAAGGAGGTAGGACCATGGCTTGTCATCACAGGATCAGAGGAACATCCGGGTCACCCTTCACCTCTTCTTCTGGCTCTTACAAGCTTTCTGCCCACCTCTTCCTCGAATTTCCCTGAGCCTTGGAGGGGGAGAGAGGTGTGGGGTGACCTTCCTCCCATTGTGGTAGGGCATTGGACTCTTCAGGTCTCTGCATCATCTGTTTGCCATGGGCTAATGTCTCAATTTAGTGGCATTTCATCTACTCTAAAAACACAAACAACAAGAAACAAGAACATGTAAATAGTAACTGTTATAATAGCTTATGGATGTAAACCCAATGCTTGGCTGGTATTTTAGTAGGCATATCACATCAATCTAACAACACAATTACAGTGGCTTCCCCACTGGGGCCTATAACCTCTCCTGCCACAGAGGGCTGGCCTGGTCTACAATACCAGGTGTGTGTTCCATCCCTAGGAGTGGGCATTAGGTCCAATAAAAAATTGGCTGGTTGTACATACACTAGATGAGCCACTATTGAACCAGCAGGAACATCTCACTTTGCATCTTAATAATGCAGGACACAGGGTCCCTCATTGAATAGGATGATAGGGGACAATTCCCCCTCTGCCATCTGCATAGCACCTTCTGGCACTATGAAAGCCATCCATCCTGTGGCAGGGATCTTCCAGCTTAGTCCAAGCCTGATTTCTCCCTCTCTCACACTAACATCATGTGGCATCTTCAGCAATAGGGTTTTACTGTCCCCTTCAGGTGTCCAGGGCCCCTTTGGCCAACTGCTCATAGGGAGGCAACGCACCCTGGTACTGGGATCCTCATTTAACAACTGCATGGCTTCTGGAAGGGCCTTTTTCCACCCCTGTAGGGTTCCTTCTGCACTTAAGGCTTTTAACTCTTCCTTTAGAAACCCATTTTTTCTTTCAATTAATGCTGCTCCTGTAGGATTGTAGGGAAACTGGAAATACCATCGAACCTGATTATTTTCAGCCCAGGCTTACATATCGATACTTGTCAAATGAGTATCTCTGTCACTATCAATCTGCCATGGGCACTCATACATGATACTGAGTTGGGTAAGTCCTTAATAGTGGCCTTTCCTGTCACTCTCTGGTAAGGCCTGTGGCAGTGTCCACACAAGCGGAGTGTACTTGCACCCTTTGCTGACCAGCAAAGGCCCTATATAATCTACTTGCCAGTCTCTCACAGGGGAAGCTGACTTGTATACATGTCCCATCATGGCATTTATCCTTCTGGGCTATAACTGGGAACACACTTCACAGGCCTGGACAGCCTGTTGGATGTTAGAGTATTTTACCAGAATCCTGGTGGCTTTGGCTATTCTCCATCTTGTGTCAGCTCCCCTGTGGCCAGACTTGATATGAATCCAGTGAGCTGCTTCTAGAGGGACCTGTGGACAGATAGCCTCACCCTGGTAAGAGCATCAGCTTCCTGTTTCCGGGGTGTGGGGGGTGGACTCACCAGGCTGTGGGTGGCCTACATGGTAAACCACCAGGGTACTAGCTCCTGCTGCATTTTATTATATATGTCCTTCTACATCTGTTGTCCCCATAGTGGCTGTCCCATCACCTGCCAGTTTTCTTTCCTCTATTGCGCCATCCATAAGGTTAAGCCCAACTGTCAGTACAAATTGTTACTGGCCAAGGCCCCTGAGTTATTACTATCCATTCAGCTCTTAATTCAGCCCATTGACTGCTTTCTCCTTCCCATCTTTCTAACCACATAGTGTCGGTATTCATCTGTATTGCCACTGCTGCCTATCTTGTCTTGCACCCCGGCTGGTGCCATCAGTATACTAGGCATCAGCCAGAGGGGCATCCTCTTCTAACACTCAGTCAGGCCTTGCTGGAGGATCAACTATAGGAGGTGAAGGGGGAAGCTCTGTGCCTTGAAATGACACCTGTCCTAGTACTGCCTGCATGGCATTGGTGATCAGGCTTGCTGACACCACCCCTCACTGTTGCAAATATGCATGTCATCTTTGCAGAATTTGACAGGGGCTTGGCTAATAGGCCCTCCACCAATCCTTTTATGGGATATGCTGTTTTTACAGTAATGGGGGTAGGGTCTGTAATTGATTCCATCTGTTGCAATGCTTTGTACACAGCCAGCTGTTGCTGTTCTAGAGCTGTATACCATGACTCTGCCCCTTTCCATGATTGGGACCAGAACCCCATTTGGACTATCTGTTTGGGCTCTTGTTGCCAGAAGCCCCACCCATAAACCTCAGGGCTCCTGGTGACTTCCAAGAGGAAGGCACACTTAGGTATTGGGGCACACAGCTATTTAGCTTGCCCAACTAGTACCTTGGCCTGCTCAAAAGCCTCTTGGGCCTTTACATCCCAATCCCAGGTAACACCTTTCTTTATTAGATTATACAGGGGATGGGCGACCTAAGCCAGATGAGGTATAAAAATTTGCCAATACCCTAGAAGTCCCCCAAATACCTGTAACTGCTTAGCATTTATTGGCACAGGTTGTTACAAGATTTTTTCAACTGCTGCACTTGGTATCATATGAGTTCTGCTTGACCAAAAACTCCTAAGACTTTTACTGATGTACTAGGCCCTTGTACCTTGTGAGGGTTGATTTCCCATCCTCGCTCCTTTAGCTGCAGTTGTATGTTCCCCAAATGAGATTCCAAATCTGTAAGGTGCTCAGAAGTTAGCACTATGTCATCTATGTAGTGGAACCACCTTACAGAAAGAGGGCAGGGTAATAGGCCCATGTCCCGGGCCACCATCCCATGACAAACCATGGGTCTGTGCAGATAATCTTGGGAAAGTATTCTGAAAGTCCATTGTTGTCCATTCCATGTGAATGAGAATTAATCTTGGGATTCAGAAGCTAGGGGAATACTAAAGAATTCTTTAGTAAGGTCCCCTGCAGCATGGAAAGACCCCATTTGCTTGCACCAGCTGTTCAGTTAGCAGTGCAATGTTGGGCACTGCTGCATGAATCGAAGGCACCACCTTATTTAACTCCTGGTAATCTACAGTCATTCTCCAGGAGCCATTTGGCTTCCTGATAGGCCAAACAGGGCTATTGAAAGGGCTCTGGGTTGGGTGAATAACCTCTACCCACTCTAGTTCCTGGATGGTTTCTATAATTTCATCTTGACCCCCAAGCAGCTGGTACTATGTGATATTTGCCACCCTCTGTGGGGTGGGAAATTTGACTGGCTCCCATCTTGCCCACCCCCAAGTAATCACCTTTACTGTTCACACCCTCAGCTGAAACTCTTCCACAGTAGTATGTAGGGTGTGACCCAGTAGGGCATCCACCCCTAAAATGTTCTCTCGAAGGGGAGAGATACACACCTTTTACTCCTGGGGCAGGGGGGATAATTGCCAAATCCCAGAATGAGTCTAGTCTGCTTTACTTGTATGGTTTTATCTCCATACCTGTCTACTCCTATCCATTGGCCCTGGTATTTTTGGGGATTGCCATGAATTAATGTACACTCTGCTCCAGTATTCACTAGGGCCTTGTGTTTTGTGTATTAATGGGGACCAATAAATCCTCAATTTGACATGTGACCTCTAGTCACCCAGTATGGCCCTCACTTGTGAGCAACCTTGGCCACCCCTTCAAAGAAGTGGCTGGAGGGGGGTTCCCATCCAATGAGGCTGCCTTCCTCTGGAGCAGGGGCACAGTTGGAGTTACCTGCACCTCCTGGTCTCCAGTTTCTCTTCTGTGGTGAATTGCTGTTCAGGTCTTACAGCTCTCCATAGGCTCACCAGCACAACATTTGGTTGCCCATCAATTTTGTCCCTTACAACTCCTGCTCTGCATAGATCCATCCACATCTGTGCTCAGGAGAGATGGAGGGGAACTTTTGCTGAGTTCCAGCCCTTTTCCCTTGTGTCTACTTGCTTTAGCATGTTTCAAACTCTGTTTACATGTTGGTCTATATCATTTAAATCCACCAGAGCCTTGCCAACCTCATACAGGTCACACCCGACCATGGGGCTTGGCACTGCCACCAAAGCTCCATACAGTCTTGTGGATCTTGCTGAATCAATTTCTTAAGTCTCCTGTAAAAACGATTCTGACTGGGCCTGTGAAGTGGGCATTGAATACAGCTTCCCTCATACCCAGTTCCCTCAACAGGGCCTGTTATTCCTCTATGGCTTTTCCAGTCTCTAGTATTCATAGAAATCTCAGCTGGAGATACCCACATGTCCCTAATGGCTCATTTGAGCCAATCCATCATGGGCTTATTTCCCTCATATTGCCTTAAATTGTGAAGTCTTTGTCTCAAGAGGGATGAATGGTTATGTTGCTTAACTTCTCTGCTTCTGTAGAACTTAAAATGATCCCATCTGCCCCCATGTCCCATAGACTTACAAGCCAAGTGGCCTAAGATTCCTTCATAGCTTGTTTAAATGTCTTTCCTAGTTCTAACAGCTCTGGTGTTAAGTATTCTCTGATTACCATGGTCTCCTGCACCAGGCTACTATTAAGACCTTCATCTGCATGTTGGACCATGGATTTTCCCTTTCTTTGAATTAAAAGTCAAACCAGAGGAGCATCTCCCACTATCTATAGGTCACTTCCTTCTTCCTCACTACCCGACTCTTCCCAGGGGTTCCAGGTTTTAGCATCCCAACATGGGCCTTGTATTATCATTCTGATTTGGGCTTTTTCCCCCTTTTGACCTCCTAGACATAGAAAGCAGCATGCCAACACTTCCATCTCCTTTACTCTCTTACCTAATTTACCGACAAGGTTATAGGTAAGTACTGATGAGGCAAGCCTCATATCCCTCTCCTGCTCTGCTCTAATTCTTCTCTAACACCTTCAGTTTCTCTTCTGGCTAAGGCCTCTGCTTTGGACAGATTTCTTATTACCAATAGCAGCGGCCTCTGAAGCCACTTGTTGACATCTCTGTCCCTGGTGTGCTACTCCCAGAGCTTGCAAAATCTATTCTAGACCTTCTCCTGTTTTCAAGGCATCTCCATACTCATGTGGTGGCCCCCACCGGTCAAGCAGGCGTGCCACCCAATACCACCTTCAAGACGGTTGTCATCTTGGGATTTTTCCCATTGACCTCTACTGCTTAGATGGCCTCACCCTACTTACACATCTCACTGTCTACTGAATTATCCATGCCACTGTAGCCACCCCACCAAGCCTGTGGGAACAGCCCACCAGGTTAACATTTCCTCAGCCCACACTCTCCCCTCACCTCACTTTACTTCGGTTGTTGGTCTCTTTCCCCATATCAAGGACATCATTATCACTTTTCCAAAACTCATTCTCAGTTTTGTCATTTTCTGCCAGACTATGCCAATTGTAAGTTAAATTCACTGCTGGGAGGTGCACATGGCATCTGATCCCCTCCTCCCACTGTCCTTACAACAACCTGAGGCAAGAATTCTCCAAAACCCCTGTTCGAAGAATCTTAATGTGTTTATTGGACTTGCTAACTGAGTTGGAGTGCGGGTTTACTTACAGAAGAGTGGGTGCCCCTGCCCACATTCATGGCTGTGTTCGAAAGTACTCACCCAAACATAAATCCCGTGGGTTCCCGACATCCACACAAAATGGTGAGAGAGCAGCCTCATGGTTTTCCTGGCTTTTATACCATTAGTCCCTCCCCTTCAAGGAGCTAAGGTCATCCAGTTGCCTGGAAGAGGTAATGGGCTTCGCTCCTACCATAGAGTGTGGGAAGGAGATGGGACCTCCTTGTCACAGGTTCAGAGGAATATCTGGGTCACAAGTGCACTTACACTCATGCAGGCAATACACTCATACACATAAAATAAGAATAATATGCGAAATAATTAAAAAAGAAAGAATCCCTGAATAAGGACCCCTAAGACTCTCCATAGTGATAATGGGTCCACCTGTAAGGAGGAGTTAACCCAGTGTGTGTCAAAGTCATTAGGGATTCAATTTCATTGACACTGTGTCTGGCACCATCAGTCTTCAGGAAAGGAAGAAAAGGGCAATTAGCTTCTAAGAGATGCCTCAAAATCTCACTCAGAGACACAGCTCCCTTGGACTAAGCTACTGCCTCTAGCCCTGATCAAATGTGAAGGCACTTCTAATAACCTCAGCCTTACTCCCTTTGAATCTCTGTGTAGCAGGCCCTTTCTTACCAATGATCTAATATTAGACTCGAACAAGATTAGTAGCCCATGTTACCCAAATAGTCAAGTTCCCAAAGATATTATCAGAACTCAGGCATGGCTTCCCAGAGAGGATTAGAAAGAACCCATCCCACTCTTATGCCCAGGAGACTTAGTATTCATTAAAACTGCTTATCCAAATATAGTACTTGCTCCTTTCCTTTGGGGGGAGTGTGCCCATATCCCATTATTTTATTCATGGCTGAGAACTGAGGATTGGATACAAGGATTCATCATACTCATTTCAAGGTTTGGATTATTCCTAATCTTCCTGATCCATTCATAGACCCCAAAGCCAAAGGTCCCTAATTCCTGACGACTCCTCTGAGTCTCAAGAAGAGCTCAATCTTCTCTTTAGACAATAGGTTGCCCCCACAAAAGTGACAAGTCCTATTTTGGTGCCTGAGGCATTTGCATGTCTGGTTATTGATTTGCTTATATTCTGCTTCTCCTGTCATGCCTACTTCACATCTACCTCCCTTCATAGTGGTGCCACCATCAGTGGCTTCCTCCTGGATTACTACAGTCTCCTTCCCCAAGATCTTGGTTACAGCCTGCCTGCCTGCCTGTCCATTACCTTTAGGAAAGTCCTCATTCAGATTATGTCTCCTTCCCCTCCAAAATCCTCACCCTCATCTTGATTGCTGTGATTTTATTGTATTTGTCATTTTATTTTATGACAGGGTCTCCCTTTATAGATCAAGGTGGCTTCAAACCCATGATCTTTGTGCCTCAGCCTCTCCAATCTGTCATCTTGTTTCCCTCTCTCTCTCATTCCTTTTGACTCCTTTATCTTTTCTCACTCTGCTCTGGAAATACATCTGTGTAATCAGACATACCAAAAATCTTTACTTCTCAGGACCTTTTCATAGGCTTTTACCTGGACCTGACTAGTGTTCCCTAAATATCTGCAGGACTTGCTCATGTCATTCTGGCTTCTGAGAAAATGTTGTGGCATTTGCCTTACTTTCCTCCATTTCATTGTGTGGTACATTGTGGCAGTTTGTGATTGTTTCCTGTCTTGTTTGAATTTCAGATAAACCAGGGCAGGACTCATTCACAGCACATTCCTACAACACATCTGATGTAAAGCAGGTACTCAGTGACTATATGTTGAATAAGTGAATTCTTGGTAGTCCTCTCCAATTTTAGATGTCAGAAACAACATTCCCACCACTCTCTGGGTCATGTGGAATGAGGGACAGGAAGTCAATACTGTCAAGATCTCTCTCAGTTTATATCAAGTTCAGCCTCCATCTTGAGATGCCTGTGGACAAATCCTTGGCTACAGGGAAGGCACCAAATGGGTTGTGATCATTGCTCTGGAACTGGGCTAATCACAGTGTATAACTCCCTTCCAGAATGAAGGATTCATCATCTAGATGCTGAGAAGGCCACTTATTTCAGACAACCTTGGGATTGCTGTCTGCTGAAGAGCTCTGTTTGTTCAAGGTCATGTCCTGTGGATATACTGCCACTAATGGCACTTGGTAACTGGTTTTCACTGTAATAGAAGACCCTAGCCTCCTGACTATATCCTTACTCAGGCACAAATATGGTGTAATACAAATATGCATTGTGCATACAGAGCCACAGTTCAAACCAGTTTCCCATGTAATTCTGAGGAAGTGCCAAAGTTCTGAAACATGAGGATGGTTTAGGGGAATACCCACGCAGTAGTGCAGATTGGACAGCAGCATTCCCTAGAAGAGTGCTAAAGAAAAATCATGATCCCCACTCCCCCCACCCCCTGCAAAGTACAGCACAGAATACCACATGTGAGCACAGGTTATGGCAGGCAGATCTGAATCTGAATCCTGGTCTGTGGAGGCCAAATTGAAACACTGCTGATAGAGTGGCCAGCCTTCACCCAAATTTCTCCATGGATATCTGATATGGGTCTCTTTTGGGGCAGGTGGAGTTAAGTGAGGCCAGAGGGAGTGAATAAATTTAGAGAAACCACCCAGACCTGAGTTCCCATAAAGAAATGAGATACAGGGTTTGGGAGGAACTGGCCACATGTAGGGTGGCACAGCCATCAAAACTTCCAGCAACAGGTCTGCCAAATAGGGCTTTCATGCTTCTGGGGTGGGGTGCCTGTCTTTCTTGTGATCTATCTGTCTAGTCCTGGTACTCCAATTTCTATTTTCCTACAGGATTCCAAGAGCCACACATTGCTCTGGCTTCTCAAGGAGGATGACAGAATTCAGAATTCTCCCACCCACCCCTGGAATTCCACTTCACTGGTCTCAAACTTCACCTGGTTCCTGATCCTAATATCTTGGCATCCACACAGGTATCAGAACTTTGGAATATAATGCCACAACTCTTCATAAATGTTAGTAAGAATAGATTAATATTTTTGTAAAACATTATTTTAAACGAAGCATCTGGCATCAGTTCTACTTAGGGTATTGATTTTGACCTTAGGAGTCTGAAAACAAATTTTAGAGTTGTGTCTTACCTAGATATGGCTATGATAAGAACCTTGAACAACCTGTCAAAAGTCATCCAAAAAATTCACGCACATGCACATGAACACACATGCACATGAGATGAATGCAGACACAAACACAGACACACAGACACACACAGACACACACAGACACACACAAATGCCTTAAATTTGGCATCTCAAGACTAGTAGTCATTGGACAAGGTGTGGTGGTGCATGCCTTTAATCCCAGGACTCAGGGATGGGGGGGGGTGGATCACTGTGAGAGCAAGACCAGCCTAGTCTACATAGTGAGTTCTAGGTCAGCTGAGGCTGCAGTGAGATTCTGTCTCAAAAAAAAAGAGTAGCAACTTTATGAAATGATCACATATTTTGTGATTTATTCTTACAAATTTCAAAAACAAACTGTTCCTCACATAAGAACAACTACACAATCTTTAATTTTACTGTCTTAGGGCTTTGTTTAGCACCCCAAAACATATTTAGGATAAAATGTTCCACTCTCTTATCACAAAAGTATACTCTCTTATTAGAATACTCCATTGTTGTATTATAATGGTTCATTGTTTCATCACAATGTTCCACTGTCTCATCTCTATGCTACATTATTTCACGACAATGGTCCAATTTTATATCCCAGTTCTCCACTTTATCATCAAAGTGTTGCACCACAGTGGTCCACAGTCTTATCACAAAGCTCCCCTTTCCAAGTAAATTTCTCTATATTTTCATCCTGCTAGTTCTATGTACTATAATAATGTGCCACTGTCATGCCACAATGGTTGACTACTTGATCACAGTGCTCCATTATCTTATTACAATGCTTCACTGTTGCATCCCAATAGTTCAGTGTTTTATCACAGTGTTCTATTGCAACATCTCAATAGTTCACTTTCTCATCACAGTGCTCTACTTTCTCATCATGATGCTCAGTGATGCATTACAATGATCCAGTGGCCTACTACAATGGTCTATTTTTACATGTCATTGGACAATATTCCATCTTCCAGCTCACCCGTCTCATCACAATGCTCCAATGTAGAATTACAATGGTCCACTCTTCCAATCACAATGCTCCTTTGTCTCAACTCAAGTTTCCATATTTCCAGTATATAGTTTATTGTCCTATAATAATGCATGAAACTCTCAGAAAAATGGTCCATTATCCCATTACAATGCTCCATTATCTCATCACAATGTTCCACCTTTACATCCCTATATCTTCTACTGTCTTATCACTATACTTCCTAGTGTATCCTAGTGTCTTATCACAATAGTTCCCAGTGCTGTATCCCAGTGGTCCAATTACCTATCACAGTGCTTCAATCTTGCATCACAATGTTTTAATGGCCAATCAAAAAACTCAATCATCTCACAACAGCAGTGGATGGTTTCCTCCCAGTGGTCTATGGTTCTATGACAATAGTCCACTTTCTCATCAGTGATCAAATATCACAATGCACCATTTTTGCATCAAAATAGTCCACTGTCCCTTTAAAATGCTCCACTGTGTCATGACCATGCTTCATTGTTGTACCACAGTGGTTTACTCTACAATCGCAGGATTACCCTGTCTCATCACAGTACTCCTTCGTTACATCACAATGGTCCACTGTCCCATTTCAACACTCCACTCTCTCATAACAGTTCTCCATTATTGCATCTCAATAGACCCGTTTCCCAACACAATGCTTCACTCACTACAGTGACCCTGTCCCTTCATAATGCTTATGAAGCATTCATCAACACAGTGCTCCATTGTTCCTCAAAATGGTCCTCTCTACCATCATCATGCTTCATGCCCCATCATAATGCCCCACTGTTTCATCACAGTGATCTATTGTGATATCGCAGTGATCCAGTATCCCATCTCAGTGTTCCTCTATCTCATCTAAAAGCTCCATTGTTGCATCTCAGTGTTCTACTGTTCCATCAAATTACTCCCATGTCTCAGCACAATGCTTCAGTGTTGTGTCTCAGGGGTATACTGTATCAAAATGATCCATTGCCTCATCATAGCAGACCTATCTCCTATCCCTGTGCTCCACAATTGTCCATTGTCCTCTTATAATACACTGTTGTTACGTCTTAATGGACCACTGTTCTATCTCAGTTCTACCATGTCTCAATACAGTGGTCTGTTTCGTGACAGTGATACACTATATAATCACAATGCTCCCCTGTCTCATCACAATGCTTTGTCGTTGAAACTCAATGGTGCACTGTCTTTTAATAAGGCTCCATGGTTATATCACAATGGTCCACTATCCCATCCAAGTGATCCCATCTCTTCCCAATGCTCAGATTTTTCATCACAGTGGTCCACTGTACCATCATAATGCTTCCTTCTCACATCAAAAAGTTTAATCTTTAACATCTAATTTTTATACTCCCATCACAATGCTCTGCTGTCTGACCACAATGCTCCATTATTGTGCCCCAGTGTTCCACTATCCTAGCACAATGTTTAATTGTTGCATTAAAGTTTTGTACTAGTCTATACACTGCTCCTTGTTGCATCACTGTAGTCTACTGTCCCCTGTCATCACAATGCTACATTGTTGCATCTCAGTGGTTTACTATCCTATCATAATGCTCCACAGTTACATCATAATGATCTTCTGTCCCATCTTAATGCTCTCATTTCGTCATAACACTCTATTGTTGCACATTAGTAGTTAACTCTCCCATCATATTGCTCCTCTCTTCAGCACAATGTTCCAATGTTGCCTCACAATGGTGTACTGTCATATAACAAGGCTTCATTGTTTCATCATAATGGTCCACTCTCACATCACAGTGCACCCTAGTCTCATGACAATTCTCCATTGATGTATCCCAATGGTCCACTGTCTTATAACAATGCTCCATTGTTACATCACAATGGTCCACTGTCCCATCACAATCTCCCTTTCTCATCAAAATGCACCATTGTTACATCAAATATGCTCATTGTCCAATCGAAAAATAATGTTCCATTGTTACTTCTCAATGGTCCACTGTCCAAACACATGCTCCTGTCTCATCACAATGGCCAACTAGCCCATTACAGTGTCCCACTATCTCATCATAATGCTCAAATATTGTATTACAATACTCCAATATCTCATAATCATGTTCTTTTTGCCTAACAATGGTCCCAAGTCCTAGCAATGCTCTGCAGTTGAATCCCATGGTCCACTATTGCATCGCAATGCTCTCCTGTCTTATTATAATTCTCCATTGCTGCCTCACAGTGATAAACTCTCTCATTCCAATACTCCACTGTACTATAACAATGTTCCTCTTCTGCATGACAATGGTCCACTGTAATTTCACAATGCTATATTTTTGCATCATAATTGTTCATTCTCACATCACACTGCTCCACTATCTCATGACAATGCTATGTTGTATCACAGTGGTCCACTGTCCTATCAATAGTCTACTGTTCCATCATAATGCTTCACTGCCTAATTATAATGCTCTGTTGCTGTCCCAATGATGTACTGTCTTATCACAAGTCTATATCGTTATAAAACAATGGTCCACTGCCCCATCAAAATGATACCCTATCTCTTCAAAATGTTCTGTTGATGCAACACAGTAGCCCACTGTATAATCTCAGTGGTTCCCTGTCTTATCCCAGTGCTCCATTTTTGCATCTCAGTAGTCCACTGTCCCATTACAATGTTCCATTAAGTCATCACTGTGCTCCATTTTTTTTTAAAAAATGTTGCTGATTGTGCTGTAATTCTTTTTTTAAAAAATAAATAATTTATTGAGAATTTCATACATGCATATAAGGTGTTTTGATCAAACCCATGCATACTTCCTCCCCTCTAACTCCTCCCATATCTCTCCATCACTTTTTTCTGATAACTTCATGTACTTTCTACTTTGATTTATTTATTTTTATGGGGCTTTTGGCTACTCTAACATTCCCTCCTCTGAAGAGGTAACCATAAAATCTTTTAAGGATTAGATGAAAGCTCCCAAATACTTTCAACATTTTTGGCCTTTGAAACTGAATATATTGCTAAGAGGCCCAAGGACAGTTTGACTTTTAGCCAAGAAACCGGCTACTTTTCTTTGGGGTCTTTTTACCCTAACTGCCTAGCCAATTCCTACCTCTTATTCTTATCACACCATCCTCTGAAGAGGTTACCCAAATTGCCCATAGGGAGTGGGGATGCAGTGTGCTCTGGCTTCTTCCATGCTGAACAGGGACACAGGGTGAGGCAACTGGAGTACCCTTTCAGTGGGTCTATCTAAAAGAGTCCCAAATTGCATAACTCTTATCTCTAAGGGGAAAAGAAAGTCCTTGAATCATGAATAGGAGATGTGAAGGAGAAGTAAAGGCAAGAGTTATTAGCATTACAAGTTCTAGCTAGAAAACTAGAAGAATGTCAGAATAGGGCAATTTTCAAGTGTTCATATGAATCTATTGGAATTTCTTGACAAGGGCTTCCAAAAGCATCCCTCTATTGGGTTCCTCCTCATTTTTTTTGTCTTCCAAGGCTGGACTCTAGAGTGATGGATTCAGGGTTTACTTTCAGGTATTTTGATAGCTGTTGGAGTGCTTAAAATCAGTATCAGTTCCTTCTCAAATGCTTCTAGATAGAGGGAGAAAACAAATTTATACATCATTTTATAACAATAGCTGGTTGCCTCCCTTAGCTACAGGTGGGCACTACAGTATTGGAGACCAAGATTTGAAGTCTTACATCTTAGCAGCATGTTCAGGTGGGGAACAAAATCATCAATGAGAAATAATTGTCTAAAAAACTTTTTATATGGACTTAAACCTAATGTCTGGGAAGTGTAATCCCTTGAATTCTTAAAGAAATATACTGACGAATTTACTCTTTGGTTATACTTTCCTTTTGGGTGATTAAGACCATAAAATTGGCCCAAAGAAATCAATTTATTTTTACACTTCAGGTCATTTGAGGATCTGTTCCTCAGGGGTTACATGTGCTTGGGAGGAGCTCCTCGGTCCTTTCTTTTACCAGTTCCATCTATGTGAAAATAGGTCAAAGGTCCTGCTTGACTGTGTCTGGCTTCACTTGGAAGCATGAATGAGATGTTTTCTCTGAGTTGACCCTCCTCTTTGTAGACTGGATACTGGTTCAAGTCCATCTGGTGGGGTCTCCTTGTCCTCCCTGAACAAGAGGACAGGTGACTCACCACAGTTACAGGACATTTTGAGAGATGTTCCATAGTCCCCTGGAACTTAGTTGATCTTGGAGGGCAAGGGGCAAAAACTGTCCTTTAAGCCCCTCTGGCCACATTAGTATAGGCCTCAAAATATGGCTGTTAAATATCCAATAAGGTTAGTTTCACCAGTCTTGTACTTTTAATTGTCATGTTCTATGTAGATAAGGCTTGGGTAAAAACCCAAATATTCTCAGATAAACCTTGACTAGATATATATTTTGTTCCTTAAACTAGTTGACTAAACTATGACCATAGACATTTTATGTGTATGTTATTTTTGTCTCATCATTTATATATCATAACAAACCTAAACAGACCTTCATCACTTGCTTAGACTTTCTCATTTTTTTCTATTTTGGAACATATCTCCATTTACCATATCCTTTTAACATCCTTTACATTCTCATTTTATTTATTTTTTTAATAATTATGAGACATAATAGCATTAACAAATACATTTTCCGTCTGTTGTGAGACTTCTTTTCCTGGGGATGCTAAACAATGCTTATTCCCTTTTAAAGTTCTAGTGTCAAGAAAATGTTTGGTTAAAGTTTTCCTGGGGAGCCAATGAATTTATTGAGCTTACTTACTGGATAACTGAGGGGTTACTGAGGTGTATGTATGACCTGAGGGTATGCACACTGAAAAGCCTTAACCCAGCATGGGTCATGCCTTCTCTTCCTAGTCTTCCCCAGATTAGTGTACTTTAACCCTCTCCAAATCCAGGGGGTCATGTTTGATTAGGGTCAAATTACATATAGTTGGCTGGGAAGAGTGGATGGATACTCCCGTGAGGGTCCAATGCCCTGGTAGGCTCTCCTTTAATGAATGAGCACAACTGTCAACAAACCCAATTGTGATGATGTTTAGTGATTAGTCTCAGCTGAAGTCGTGAAGATGGTAGTTATTTTGTGCAGAAGGAATTGCTGTATATCTCATCTTATTAAAAGAACCTGGAATTTAAAAGAATTTGGTGCTAGGATCCACATATGAGGGAGAACATATGTTTTTGTTTTTCTGAGTCTGTGTTACTTAGAATAACAGTTTCTAGATCCATCCACTTACCTGCAACTTTCATTATTTCATCTTTCTTTAGTGCTGAATAGAACGCCATTGTGTAAATACACCATATTTTTGTTAACCACTTGTCAGTTGAGGGGCACTTAGGTTATTTCCATCTCTTAGCACCATTCTCCAGTTTGCATAACAGTGGTCCATTGTCCTATAACAGTGCTGTATTTTTAAATCACAGTGGTCCACTGTCCTAATACCTTGCATGATTTTTACATGAGAATGCTCTGCTGTCACATATGAATGCTATCACATTAAAGTGTTCCATTTTTGCATTGCAGCAGTCCACTCTCCTATCACAATGGTCCATTCTGCCATCACAATGCTCCACTGTCTCATCACAATTCTCCACAAATGCATTCTAATGGTCTACTGTCCAACAACAATGCTCCAGTGTTGCACTACAGTGGTTCACTTTCTCATCACAATTCTCAATTTTCTCATCAAAATGCTCAATTGTTGCACCACGGTCTTCCACTGAACCATCAAAATGCTCCCCTATCTCATTGCACTGGTGCACTGGACATCTGAGAGATCCACTGTCCAGTCACATTGACCCACTCAGCCATGACAATACTCAATTGTTTTATCATAATCATCTACTGGCCCATCACAGTGCTTCACTGTCTCTTCACAATGCTCTATTTTTGCAATCCAACAATCTACCGTCATATCAAACTACACTGTTTCAGCACAATGGTTCAGTGTACCATCACAATGCTTCATTTTCTCACAATGCTCCATTGTTTCATTTCAATTATAATGGTCCACTGTCTCATAAAAATGGAGCAGCATCATATCACAGTGCTCCATTGTTGAATCACAATGGTCCACTTTCCAATAACAATGCTCTGGTGTGACATTACCATGCTCCATTGTTGCATTACAATGGTCCACTCTAAAATCATAATGTATCCCTTTCTCATCACAATGCTGCTTTGTTGCAGCACTGTAGTTCATTGTCCTATTCCAGCACTCCACTATCTTATTACAGAGCTCCATTGTTGCATCACAATTGTCCAATGTTCCACTTCTATGCTCTGCTCTCTCATAATCATAGACTACTATTCCTTCAAAATGTTCTCATGTCTCATCACAGTCCTCCATTGTTATACCATATTAGTCCCTGCTCCCATCACAATTATCCCCTATCTTGCCTAAAGGCTCCATTGTTGCTTCTCAGTGTTTCATTATCCCATCACATTGCTCCCCTGTCATCACAATGCTATAATTTTGCAGCATAATGGTCAAGTGTGCCTCACAATTATTGCAGTCAAGAGTGTTCATCCATCAGAATACTTCATTGTCTCATCACAGTTCTCCAAAGATGCATCCTAGTGTTCCACTGTCCTATAACTATGCCCTATTTTTACATCCCAATGTTCCACCAGGCCGTTATGATACTCCTATGTATCATCACAATGCTCCATTGTTGCATCTCAGTCATGTTCTGTTCATCAAAATACTGCATAATGAGACTGTATTGTCTCATTACAGTACTCCACTGTCTCATCACACTGCTCCATTGATCACATAATTCTCCACAGATTTATCACAATCACCCACTTTACCACAATGCTCAATTTTCTACTCAAAATGCCCCATTATTGCATCCCAGTTTTCCATTTTCTGATCAAAATGTTTTTCTGTCTCATCACAATGCTACATTTTTGCATAACAAAGGTCCTATATCTAATAATATAACTCCAAAACATAATCACAGTTCTCTATTGTTACATCACAGTGGTTTACTGTCCTATCACAAGGCTATAATTTTGGTTCACAATGGTCCACTGTCCCATCAAAATGATCCCTGGTCTCCACACAGTGTTCCATTGTTGTATCACTGTAGTCCATTTTATATTCATAACAGTTCCATTTCTAATCACAATGCTTCATTTTTGAATCTCAGGAGTCTACCACCCCAGTGCTCCATTGCTGCATCACAATGTTCTATTGTTTTAATGTTCAATTTTTACATGAGAATGGTCTCCTATTCCATATGAACTCTATGTCATTATGCTCCATTTTTGCCTTACAGTGGTGCACTGTATTATAACAAAGCTCCACTGTCTTAAAACAGTGGTCTACTTTACCATTATAATACTCTACAATCTAATTACTTTTTTGCACAAATGCATCCAAATTGTCCACAGTCCTACAACAATGCTCCATTGTTACATCACTATGGTCCACTTTCCCATCCCCATGCTCATTTGTCTCATCACAATGCTTCATTTATCATGATTCTAAATTCTTTATATATATTGAATTTTTGTGTATTTCATACAAAACATCCTCATATTTATACTCTCTCCCCATCTGCACCCTCTCATAGTCCTCCAACTGGATTTCATGCATTCTGTCATATATATATATTTTTTTCAACCCCCTCTTTTGCAATGGCCCCTGAGCCCTGGATGGATGGAATTTAATGTAGGAGTCCTATCCAAGGTCCTACACTCTGCAGACTCTTATTTTTACACTTTGGTCATTTGTGACCTTTTGTGTTCATTGCTCCCTGTTACATAAGGAAACTTTGTTGATGAGAGTTGAAAGATGCATTGATATTCCCTCTACCCCTTGTTCCACTATATCCCATGAGTTGTAGGTGTGGAGGTTCCATTGTAGACGTATCACTTTAGGCTGAGAATATCACAGACCCTTATTTTCTGTGTGTGACCAGTTTTGGAACTCAGTAATAGTCTCCATCTGTTGCAAAGGACTTCTTTGATGGGTAGTGACTGACATAGTTGTCTGTAAACAGAAGGATTTCTGATTAGCATTGTTGTACCAAATTCTCTTCTGAGAGACCCATGCATGTTCTCTGGGATCGTGGTCCTAACTAGGACTGACAAAACCAACAGGATACATCCTATTTGGGTTTTTGTCTCATTTATGATGTCAAGGAAAGGGTTACTTACAAAGGCATGATATCCTGTGGTCCATAAGCTTTGAGATCTGCCACCTGGCAGTGGCCCATCAGCTGTCTGCATGCTTGGCTCACCAAGATGGCAACTCTCCCCTTTTTTTCCCCAGTGTCCTCAGTGCTTCCCAGTGTCCTCAGCGCTTCCCAGTGTCTTTAGCACTTCCCAGTCCTCAGTGTCTGTCCTTAGACGCTCCCCCCATGCAATCGAAGCTGACTGACTGGGTGGGAGGAGTGACTGTCTCAGACGACACCCCTACCCAACAAGCGTATAGCAAGAAATTACATTTGTCCAGGGATGTGACAGCCTTAGTGTTTTCTGTAAAGCCTATGACCTCTCCAGCCATGTATATTTATATATTTTCACAATACCACACATGAGTTCACTCTCACTGAGTGAGCTTTAAGTCCAATTAGAGAGCCATTGATTACCCCCAAGATAAAAGTGCCACTGCTTGCCCCAATGTACTTTGTTGTGCCAGTCATCGTTTGTTTAGGCCTTAAAACTTGGGTTGGAACATCAATTGATGTTTACCATTGGCATCTTGCATTGTGTCCTCAAAAACTATGAGAGCTAGATTTCAGGGAAGTGGCTTCCAGGTCAGTTCTTGCTGCTGTGTTTGCAGCCCTATGTCCAAAGTATGTCTTGTCTTCAAAAATAGGGTCTTACCTTGAAGTTCTTGGAGGCAAACAAGGGCTGTGACAATGACCTGTGTAATTTTGGGAGTCTCTTGGACTACCCTGGCAAACACTTCAAATGGAAGTTTCTCCTCTCTGCCACTCTTTCTTGTTATATAGCCTTCAGCTATGCATGTGAGCACATGTAGAGATAGTGTATGTGTAATTTTCAGTAGACTTTTGAACCAACACATTTCCCTCTATCTTTTCACACCAGCAAAGCATTATCTCTCTTCTCTCTCTTCCTGTCTAGTCCTCTCTCCTCCATTCCCAGTTAAAGTACCCTCATTTTCCCCCATTACACCATTGATAATACCTGTCTCTTATGGTCTCCCCTCTCTTCCCCTTTACCTCATGGTTCCTTGTATAACTCTCCATCTACCCTTACATTTTAAGTACCCCTACTTTACCCATTTTGCCCTTGGTGACACCCATCTCTTATCGTTCCCCTCTCTCAGGCTCCTTATTTTCCTTTACCTCCATTGTTTCTTTTGATTTTCCTGGCTCTTGAAGTTACATGAGGAAAAAGCTCACATATAAGGATCTGGTGCTAAGATACACAAATGGGGCAGAACACTCATCACTTGTTTTTCTCAGTCTGTGTTACTTAACTTAGTATAACAGTTTCTAGATCTATCCATTTAGGTGCAAATTTCATGATTTCATCTTTCTTTACCACCGAGTAGAACTCCATTATTCAAATGTACCATATTTTCATTATCCACATGTCTGTTGAGGGACACTTAGGTTGCTTCCATCTCTCAGCTGTTGTGAAAAGAGCAACAGCAAACATGGATGTACAAGTATCTTTGCAATAGGATGAATCCTTTGGGCATATGCCAAGGAGTGGTATAACTGGGTCAAATGGTAGGTTTATTTTTATTTAAGCATTCTCCACACTACTTTCAGTTGGGGTTTCATGAGTTTTTAATCCCACCAGCAGTGGATGAGTGTTTGCCTTTCCCCATATCCTCTTCAGCATTTAGTAGAATTTGCTTTCTTGATCTTAGCCAGTCTTATTGGGGTAAGATGAAATCTTAAAGTGGTTTCAATTTGCATTTCCCCAATTACTAATGATGTGGAACACCTTTAAACATGTTTCTTAGCCATCTTTGTTTTTTCTTTTGAGAACTCTCTCTTCAGATCCTTAGCCCATCTTTAAATTGGGCTACTTGCTTTATTGATTCTTTGTTTTTTGAGTTCTTCATATATTCTGGATGTTAAACCTCTGTCAGATGTGTCACTGGTGAAGATTTTCTCCCACTCTGCAGGTTTTCTCTTCACTTCGTTGGCTGTTTCTTTTGCTATAGAGAAATTTTTAGGTTAATGAGGCCCCACCTGTTGATTATTTACCTCTTATGACTGCTTTCATGTGTCCCAGAAGTGTTATTGTGTTGTATTATCATTTTATTTAGTTCCAGGGATACCTTTATTTGTTTGGATTATTCTTTGACCCATTAATTGCTCACGAGTGTGTTGTTAAATCTCCATGAGTTTGTGTAGTTGATAGAGCTTCTTTTCCTATTGATTTTAAGCTTTGTTGCATTGTGGTCTAATAGAATGCATGAAATTATTTCAATTTTTTGTATTTGTTCAGGTTTGTTTTGTGCTCTAGTATGTGGTCAATTTTAGAGAAAAGTTCCTTGAGGTGCCGAATAGCAGGTCTCTTCTTCGGTGCTTGGGTGGAATATTCAGTTGATGAGTGTTAGAGACATTTGGTATATGGTATTTAATTCAGATGTCTCTGTATGTTTATTATTGGTACAGTTCACTTATCTATTAGATAGTGGGGGTGCTGAAGTCCCCTACTATTACTGAGTTGGAGTTAATCTATGTCTTAAAGTCTTGTAGTATTGTTTTTATGAAATTGGTTGCACCAGAGTTTGGTGAATATCTGTTCATGATTATAATATATTCTTGGTTAGTTATTCTTTTGATCAGAAGGAGGTGGGCCTTTTTATTGCTTCAGATTAGTTTTAGTTTGAAGACCATTTTGTCAGATGTTAGAATTGCAAACCCTTTAGTGTCATTTGTTTGGAAAATTTTTTCCACCCTTTCACCTTAAGTTAGTGCCTATCCTTGAATGTGAGATGAGTTTCCTGAAGACAATAAAAAGATAGATTTCTGTTTCTTCACATCCCCTATCATGTGTCTTTTGACTGAAAGTTCAGACCATTGGTATTCGAAGTTTTTATTGAAAAATGAGTATTGGCTATGGTCATTTTAATTTCTGTTTGCATTCTTGATCTAATTTTGTGTTTTCAGAATTATGCCTTCATTTAGTTTCTTTCTGGTGCCTCTTGGGTATAGTTTTTCCTTTCTTCAGTTCTTTGTATTTCTCTGAGTGTTCTCTGAAGTGCTGTTTGGTGGACATGAATTCTTTCAGCTTCTTTATGTCATGGAGGATTTTTCTTTCCCCTTCAGCTATGCTAGACAGTTTTTTTGGGGGGGTAAAGTATTCTAGGTTGGTATCTGTGGTAATTGAGAATGAGGAGTACATTGTTGCAGGCTCTTCTGGTTTTCATAGATTGTGTTGAAAAATCAGTTCTAATTCTGATGGGGTTTCCTTTATATGTGACTTTTTTTCTCTCTTGCCCCTCAATTATTACATCAAAATAGTCCAGTCTTCCATTACAATATTTTCCTGTGGCATTATCATGCTCTATTGTTGCATCCCAGTGGTCTCCTGCACAATAACACTGCTCCCCTATCTCATCACGATAATTCTTTTTTCATTACTTGGCCCACTGTCCCATTAAAGTGCTCTATTGTTGCCTCACAATTGTCCAGTGTCCCATCACAACCCTCCACTGTCTAATCACAACAAAAGCTCACTCTTCCTTCAAAATATTCTCCTGTCTCATCACAATGCTCCTTTGCTGCCTCAAAATGATTCAATTTCCCGTCACCATACATCATTGTCTCATCATAATGCTCATTGTTGCATCACAACAGTCCACTGTCCTATCACAATGCTTGAATATTACATGATAATGATCCACTTCTCCAACTTGATGCTCCCATATCTCATGTGGATGATACACTGTTGCATCTCACTGTTCCACTGTCCAATCACATTGCTCCACTTTCTCATTATAGTGTTGCATTTTGGCATCACAATGGTTTACTCTCCTATAACAATGCTCCACAGCCTTCATAATTGTCATTTGTCCCTTCAAAATGCTCCACTGTCCCATTACAGTTTTCATAAACTCACCCCCAGTGGTCACTGTCCTATAACTAAATACATTTGTTACATCACAATGGTCCACTCTCACATCATGAAGTTCTCCTGTCTCATCACAATATGCCATTGTTGCATCTCCGTGTTCTACCATCCTATCGCAATTATCCACTGTCTCATCATAATTTTCCAATATCTTATCACAATGCTCCATTGTTTCATCACAATGGTCCACTGTCCTATTTCAGTGCATCACTAAGTCATCAACAGACTACATTTTTGCATCACAGTGGCGTATCATACAATCACAGTGCTCCCCTATCTTATCAAATTGCTCTATTTTTGCATCACTGTGGTTCACTGGCCAATAACAATACTCCACTGTCTCATCCCAATTCTTCACAAACACATCCACCTTGTTATAATAATGCTCTTTTTTGTATTAGAGAGTTTGACTGTCCTACCACAACCTTCCTCTGTCTCATCCCAATTCTCCATAAATACACCCCAATTGTCCTCTGTCCTATAACAGTGCTCCAAATGTATCACAGTGATCAGCTGCCTTATTACAGTGCTTCATTTTTAGATGATAATGGTCTGCTGTCCCATCTGAATGCTACCTTATAGCATCACAATACTCCATTTTTCAGAACAATGGTGCACTGTTCTATAATCCAATGTCTTGTCAAAATGGGACACTATCCAATCACAATGCTCCACTGTCTCATCACAGTTCTCAAAACATGCATCCAAATGATCCACTGTCCTATAGCAATGCTTCATAGTTATGTCACATCACAGTTATTCACTTTTCCATCACATTGCTCAATTTTCTCATCACAGAGCTCCAATGTTCAACCACAGTGTCCACCGTTTTACAAAAATGCTACATTGTTGCACACAAAGGTCCTCTGTCCCATCACATTTCTCTAATGTGTCATTGCAATTCTCCACTATCTCCACTATTCTCCACTATTGTATCACAATGGTCCACTATCCTGTTACAATGGTTCACTGTCCTATCACAATACTTCACTCTCTCATCACAGTTCTCTACAAATATATGCCAATGGTCCACTGTCCTATAATCCTATTTATCAAATTGGTCCACTGTCTCATTAATTACAATGCTCTTCTGTCTCACAATGTTCCATTGATCCATCTCAATGGTCTCCTGTTCTATCATAATAATTCTCTGCTCTCTCATCACAAAGATCAAATATCCTATCACAGTGTTGTATTGTTGTAACACCATGGCCCACTCTGCCATTATAGTGCTCCACTAAGTCATCAACATGTTCCATTTTTGCATGATAGTGGTGTAGTGTACAATTACAATATTCTCCTGTCATATAATGCTCCACTGTAGCATCAGTTTGGTTCACTGTCCAATCACAATGCTACATTTTCTCACCTCACAATTTACTACAAATGCATACCTATTGCCCACTTCCTATAACATCATCATTTTTTCATTATAGTAGCCCACTTTTATCACATCCCTTCTCTGTCTAAGCACAGTTCTGTACAAATGCATCCCAATTTTCCTCTGTTTTTGCATCACAATGGTCCATTGTCCTAGTATAATGCTATGATTTGTTTATATGTGAGAATTGTCTGCTGTTCTATGTGAACACTACCTTATTGCTTCACAATGTTTCATTGTTTCATCACAATGCCTCAGTGTCCCTTAACAATGCTCCACTCTCATCACAATGGTTCACTGTCCCATCACAATTCTCCTAAATTGCATCCTAACAGTACAGTGTCCTATAGCAGTGCTCCAGTGTTACAACAGTCCACTTTTTCATTACAATGCTCAATTATCACATCAGAATTCTCCTTTGTTGCCACTCAGTTGTCTACTGTCCTATCAAAATGCTTCCCTTTCTCATCACAACACAATTTTTGCATCAACATTTTCCACTGTTCTATCAAATGTTGCCACTTCACAATAATCCATTGCTCATCACAATGGGTAATTATTACATCACAGTGGTCAATTTGTTTTCATAATGCTACATTGTCTTGTCATAATACTTCGTTGTTACACCACAATTATCCTCTGACCCACTAAATTCTATCTGGGTTACCTCAATGCTCCATTTTTGCATTACATATGTCCACTGTCCAATCACAATGTTCCAGTCTTTCATCACAATGGACATAGTCCCTTCATGTTGCAGTTCCGTGGCATCACAATGCTCCATTGCTGCCTCACTATTGCCACTCTGCCATCACAATGCTTCACTGCCTTCTTATATTCCACTGTTTTATCCCAGTGGTCCACTGTTCTATCAAAATGCTCTGTTGTAATGTCATGACAATCCACTGTCACATCTCAGTGTGCCCCTGTTTCATCATAATGCTCCATTGTTTCATATTATGTAACAGTGCTCCAAAGTCTCATCATAATGTTCCAAAGTCCTATCACAATGCTACATTGGTAAATCACAATGATCTGCTGTTCTATCTCAATGCTGCCCTATCTCATCACAATGCTCAACTGTTGCATCACAATGTTCCACTGTCCTTTCACAATATTAATTTATTGTACCAGAGTGGTACATTATCCCATCATATTGCTCCACTCTCTTATGAAAACCCTCCATTTTTGTATCACAGTTGTTCACTGTCCTAGCCTAGTGGTCCACTGTCCCATCAAAATGATCCCGTCTTTTTTACAATGTTTTATTGTTACACAATAATAGCCCACTGTCCAATTACAGTGTTCATCTTTCTCATCCAAATCCTCTGTTGTTGGTCTACTATTCTATTACAGTGTTCCACTGTCTCATCACAGTGATCTAATATTCTATCACATTGCTCTATTGTTATATCACAATGGTCCCCTGTCCTATTTCAATACTTCAATGAAATGCTTCATGGTGTGACCACCATGCTCCATTTAGGTGGTCCGTTATCCTATAACAGTGATCCACTGTTACATCACAATGGTCTAATATCCTAATACCATACTCAATTTTTACATAAGAATGGTCTGCTAGCACATAGGAATGTCCTCCTTTCACTCTACAATGCTCCATCATTGCATCACAATGGTACACTATCCTATAACAGTGCTCCCTTGACATCACAATGGTCCACTTTCTCATGATAATGATCAATTGTCTCATCAAAATGCATGATTGTTTCATAAAAGTAATCCAAGGTTTCATCAGACTGCTTCCATGTCTTACTGTCTTATCACAATGCTACATTGTTTGATCCCAATCATCCACTGTTCCATCATATTTCTCTACTGTGTCAGTGTAATTCTTTTCTTTTTATTTATTACAATGGTTCACTGTTGTGTCACAATGCTCCACGGTCTCATCACAATACTCAGTTGTTGTAACCCAATGGCCCAACTTTTATAGTAAAATTCTACATTGTTTCAGCATAATAGTCCAGTGTACCATCACAGTGCTTCCCTTTCTCATCACAATACTCCATTCTTTCATTTCAGTGGTCTATTTCCTATCATAATAGTCCACTGTCTCATCATAATGACCTAATATCTTATCACAGTGCTTCACTGTTGCATTACAGTGGGCCACTGTTGCTTCAAAATGTTAAAATGTGACATAACCATGCTCCATTATTGCATTACTGTGTTCTACTGTACAATTTCAATATTTCCATGTCTCATCACAAAGTTACTTTGGTGCAGCACTAAAGTTCATTGTCCTATTTCACCACTCTACTGTCTCATTGCATGCTTCATTGTTGCATCACAATTGTCCAGATCACAAAGCTTTATTGCTGCATCATAACGGTGCACTCTCCTATAATGAAGTTCCCCAGTCTCATCACAATGCTCCACTCTCCCATCACAGTGGTACACTGTGTCATCACAGTTCTCCAAAAAGGCATCTCAGTGGTCAACTGTCCCATAACAATGATGCATTTTTATATCTCAGTGGTTCACTTTTCCATCCAAATGCTCAATTGTCTCAGTACAATGCTCCATTGTTGCATAACAGTGTTCCACTCTTCCATTAAAATGCTCCCTGGTTCATCACAATGCTGCATTATTACATTGCAAAGATCCTGTCTCTGAACATATCATTCCACTATGTCATCCTCTACCTTAAAATGGTCCACTTTCCCATCACCATGCTCCACTGTCTCATCATAATGCTCCATTGTTGCATCATAATCATCTACTGTCCTATCAAAAGACTCTGCTTAGACATTACAATGGTTTACTGTCTCATTTTAATGCTCCCCTATTTCATTACTGTATCACAATGGTCCCCTATCCTATTGAAATGATAGTGTACCAACACCATGTTATATCTTCTAATCTAAATGCTTCATTGTTTCATGCCAATGGTCCCCTGTCACATCAGAATTCTACACTGTTTAATCAGTGGTCGACTCTCCCATATCAACACCACACTATATCATTACAATGCTTCATTGTTACAACACAGTGGTCCAGTGTCCTAATATAATTCTCACCTAATTCATCACCATAATCCAATTTTTAAAAAATTTATTATTTTAGCTTTATGTGTATGCATATATTTGCCTGCATGTAGGAAGTGCACCTGTGACGAGCAATACCTCCAGAGGTCAGAAGAGGCTGTCGGATCCCCTGGGACTGGAGTTACGGACAGTTCTTAGCTGCCATGTGGTGCTGGCATTTGAACTCGGGTCTTCTGCAAGAACAACCAGTGTTCTTAACCCCTGAGCCATTTCTCCAGCCCCATGATCCATTTATACATCAGAATTATTTACTGTATAATCACAAGGCTCCCCTGTCTCATTACAATGCTCCATTTTTGCAACACTGTTGCCCTTGGTCCCATCATAACCCTTGTCTGTCTCATTATTTCTACAAATGCATTTCAGTTGTTCCCTGTCCTATAACGGTGCTTCATTGTTGCATCACAGTGGTCCACTTTCCTATTACACTGCTCAATTTTTACATGATAATGGTCCTCAATCCAATTTGAGTACTGCTCTATTGCATCACAACGGTCCATCCTTACATCACAATGTTCCACTTTCCTATAAAAATTCTCCACTGTTTCATCATAATGATTCAGTGTCCCATCACAATGCTCCATTCTCTCATCACAGTGATCTACTGTCCTTTCAAAATTCTCTCCTGTCTAATCAGAATGCATCATCCCTACCTTAAAATGGTCCACTTTCCCATCACCATGCTCCACTGTCTCATCGTAATGCTCCATTGTTGTATCAGAATCATCTACTGACCTATCAAAAGACTCCACTTAGACATTACAGTAATCTATTGTTTCATTTTAATCCTCCCCTATCTCATCTAAAGGCTCTATTGTTACATCTCAGTATTTTGCTGTCTCATTCCGTTGCTCCCTGTCATTCCTTATGATACATTTTTTTTTGCATCTAAATGCTCCATTGTTTCATCACAGTTCTCCAAAAATGCATTCCAATGACATCCTATAACAATGCTCCAATGTTACATTATTGTGGTCCACTTTCCCACCACAATGCTCAATTGTCTCATTACCAGGCTCCATTGTTGCATCACAGTACCACTCTGTCCCATTATATTGCTCCACCATGTTAGTGGAGCTCTCCATTGTTGTATCATAACTGTGCACTGTCCTATCACAATGGTCCGCTATCTCATATGAATGCTCACCTATTGAATCACATTACTCCATTGTTACAACCCAGTGTTCCACTGTTGTGTCCCAGTTCTACATTGTTTCATCACAATGGTCCAGTGCACCATCAGATTGTTTTTCTTTCTAACCGCAATGTTCCTTTGTTTCATTAAAGTGGTATAGTGTCCTATCATAATGGCACTTTCTTGTCACAGTGGTCCAGTATTCCAGTGGCTATTGTTGCAATACAGTGGTCCACTGTCCTATTACAATGCTCCACTGTGATATTCCCATGTTCCACGTTGTATCACAGTGGTCAATTGTACAATCACAATGCTCCCCTGCCTCAACACAATGCTGCTTTCCTGCAGCTCTATAGTCGGATTCCAGTAGACCACTATCATTACTGTGATCCTTCACACTGGTCTACTGTCCCTTCAAAGTATTCTTCTATTTCATCTCAATTTTCTTTTTCTCCCTCAATGGTCAGATTTCAGTAGTCCACTGTCTCATTACTGTCATCAATCACATTGGTCCACTGTCCTTTCAAAATATTATTCTGTTTCATCTCAGTGTCCTTTTTCTCCCTCAATATGATCCATTCTCCCAACATAATGCTTTACTGTCTCGTCATAATGTTGTAATGTTGCATCACAATTGCCCACTATCCTATAACAATACTTCATTGTCACATCACAATTGTCCACTGTTGACTCTTAATCCTCCCCTATCTCATCTAAAAGTTCGAATGTTTCATCTCAGTGTTCAACTGTCTTGTCACATTGCTCCCCAGTTATCACAATGCTAAATTTTTGTATCAGAATGATCTACTGTTCTATAAAAGTATTCCACAATCTCATAACAATGGTTGACTGTTCCAAGATAGTTTTTCACTCTCTCATCATAATTCTTCACATGTTCCAACACAGTTTTTCACTCTCTCATTGTAATTCTGCACAAATGCATCTAAATGGCCCACCATCCTATTATTTTGCCCCAATGATACATCACAATGTTCCATTGGCCCATCGCACTCCTGTGTCTCATCACAATGTCCATTGTTTCATGACAGTGGTATACTGTTCTATCATAATTCTCTACTATCTAATCACAGTGGTCCAATATTCTTTCACAATGCTCCTTTGTTGCATCCCTGTGGTCTACTGTCCCATCACAAACCTCTTCTCCCCACAATTTTCCACAAATGCATCCCAATTTTCCTTTGCCCTATAACAGTGCTCCATTGTTTGTGTCTGCCAGGGAGTCAGTCATGGGATCTGAATAGATTATGCAGAACTGAGTCAGTAACCAGGGGACCCATATGGCTACACATATGAGTGCCAAAAGTGCAGGAAGCTCTTCTTTTATTCCCATATGAATTAGAGCTACAGTTGAATGTTTACAGAACAGTGAAAAATAATAAAGTGAGTAGAATAAAACAATTCAGCAAAATATAATAAGCAAGAAAACATTATCTCCATATTATACTTTCTTGGGATATCAACATGTCTCCTGAGAAACTAGGGAAGTACTGGCATTCTGGAGATATCTCCTCAGCAAACATTCTTGTATAAACTTTCTCAGGAGAAAACATCTCCAGATACACATGCTCAAGGTTTAGCTTAATTTACCAAGCATATATTTAAAGCCATAGGAACACTATTCACAGTCCCTTTAATTGTTACAGTACAATTGTCCCCTGTCCTATTATAATGCTCTATTTTTACATGAGAATGGTCCACTGTTCCATATGAATGCTTGCCTATTGCCAAATGTTCACTGACCTATAACAATGCTTTCATATTTTCTCACAATGGTCCAATGTCCCATCACAATGCTCCACTGTCTCATCACAGTTCTCTAGAAATACATCACAATGGTTAACTGTCCTACAACATTGTTCAATTCTTGCATCACAATGGTCCACTTTCTCACCACAAGTCTAAATTTTTCTCATCACAAGGCTCCATTGTTTCATCACAGTGGTACACTCTTCCATCTGAATGCTCCTATGTCTCATCACAATGCAACATTTTTTTTTGCATTGAAATGTCCACTGTCAAATCATATTACTCCACTGTGTCATTATAATTTTCCACTGCTGTATCAAAATGGCCCAAAGACCTATCACAACTGTTTTCTCTCCCATCATAATGCTCCATTCTTTCAACCTAGTGGTTCACTGTCTTATCACAATTTTAGATTGTTTCATTATGATGGTCCAGTGTAAAATGACAGTTTTTCCCTTTCTCATCACAGTGCTACATTGTTTCATTTCAATGGCCTAATGTCCTGTAATAATGGTCTACTCTGTCACCACAATGGTCCAATATCTTATGACAATGCTCCATGGTTACATCACAATGGTCTACTGCCTGTTACAATGCTCCACTGTGATATGATCATGCTCCAGTTTCGCATCACAGTGGTGTGCTGTACAATCACACTGCTCTACTTTCTCAACACAATGGTACAGTATCCTACCACAATTCTCCACTGTTGCATCACCATGGACTACTTTCCTATTCCAGTACTCCACTGTCTTATTACAGTGCTCAATTGTTGCCACACAGTGGTCCATTGTCCCATTATTATGCAATACTCTTTCATCACAATGGTTCACCATTCCTTCAAAATGTT
This sequence comes from Nannospalax galili, assembly GCF_000622305.1. Taxonomy (NCBI): domain Eukaryota; kingdom Metazoa; phylum Chordata; class Mammalia; order Rodentia; family Spalacidae; genus Nannospalax; species Nannospalax galili. The sequence continues at coordinate 571,654 of NW_008340850.1, forward strand.
CTGTCTCACCACAATACTCATTGCTCCCTAAAAAGTCCACTCTCCAATCTCTGTGCTTCACTGTCTCATCACAATGCTCCATTTCTATAGCATAATGGTCCATTGTTCTATCAGAATGCTTCATTGTTACATCACCATGATCCACTGTCCCATCTCAATGCTCCCCTAGCTCATCTAAAGTTCCCGCTGTTGCATGTAGGTGCTCCACTTTCCCATTAAATTACTCCCTTGTCATCACAGTGCTATATTTTTGTGTCACAATGGTACACTGTCCTTAAAAATGTTCTACAGTCTCAACACAATGGTAGACTGTCCCATAACAATGCTCCTATGTCTCATCACAATGTTCCATTGTTACCTCTCAGTAGCGTACTCTCCTATCACAAAAAGCACTGTGTAATCACAATGGTCTAGTAACCTATCACAATACTCCCTTTTGAACCACAATTTTCCACTGTTCAATTAAAATTTTCCACTGTGTTATCACCATGATCCATTTTTTGTTGTTGCTTTTTTGAGAGGATCTCCTTAGTCCAAACCTGCCTGGAAGTCACTATGTGGACCATGCTGGCCTTGATTTCACAGAGATCCTCCAGCCTCCTTGGATTAAAGTAGCACACCACCCTGCTTAATGTACCATGCTCCATTTTTGCATAATAGTGTTCACTATAATAGTGCTCCATTATTATATGACAGTGATCCAGTGTCCTATGATAATATTTGATTTTTTACATGAGAATGGTTCACTCTCCCAAATGGATGTTCCTTTATTGCATAACAATGCTCCACTATTGCATCACAATGGTGCACTCTCCTATAACAATTCTCTAATGTCTCATCTCAATAGTTCACTGTTCCATCACAATGCTCCCGTCTCATCACATTCTCCACAAATGCATCCCAATGGTCTACTATCCTATAACACTGCTCCATTTTTCACTTCACAATGTTCCACTTTCCAATCAAATGCTTAATTTTCTCATGAAACTGTTTCATTGTTACATCACAGTGGTCCACACCACAATGCTAAACTGTTGCATCACAAAGGTCCTCTGTCTCATGATATTGCTACACTGTGTCATCACATATATGCCTTCTTGTATCATAATTGTCCACTGTCTTATTGCAATGATCCTTTGTTTCTTCACAATGTCCCACTATCTCACCACAATACTCCATTTTTGCATCCTAAATGGTCTACTGTCCTATTACAATGCTATATTTCTACATCACAATGTTGCACTGTCTCACTAAAATGATCCCCTACTTTGACACAGTGTTCTATTGTTGTATCACAAAGTTCTACTATACAATCAGAATGTTCCCCTGTCTCATCACAATGCTCTGTTTTTATATCTCAGTAGTGTACTGACCTATCAGAAAGCTCCACTGTTTCATGAAAATGGCCTAATTTATCCTACTAGTGTACTAATATCATGTTCAATTTTACATAAGAGTGGTTTACTCTCTGATAGGAATTCTCCTTTATCACATAACAGTGCTCCATTGTTGCATCACAATAATGCATTGTCTTACAGCAACACTCGCTTGTGTCATCACAGTTCTCCATAAATGCATCCCAATAATTTACTGTCCTTCAACAATGCTCCATTGTCACATCACAAAAGTCAATTTTCCCATTACAATGCTCAGTCATCTGATCCCAGTGATCCCTTGATACATCATAGTAGTCCAGTATACCATCAACATGGTCCCCTCTCTCATGACAATTATACATTGTTTCATCACAAAAGCCCCCTGTCCCATCATATTACTCCAGTGTGTCCTCTAGTAGTCTCCACTGTTGTACCACAATGGTCTACTGTCCTGTCAAATAGTCCTCTGTCCCTTATGAATGCTCCCCATCTGATTACAATGCTCCCTTGTTGCAAACCAATGGTCAATTGTTTTATTCCAATATATTGTTTCATCAAAATGGTCCATTCTATCCTTATAATGTTTCCATTTCTCTTTATAATGCTGCATTATTTCATTTTACTTGTCTACTATCCTATCATAATGATTCACTGTCTCATCACAATGGTCCAGTACCCTATCACAATGCTCTATTGTTGCATCACAATGGTTCATTGCCCCATTATAATGCTCCAGTGACATCACCACTTTCTATTATTGCATCAGTATTCTACTATACATTCACAATGCCCCCCTATCTCATCACAATGTTGCTTTGTTGCAGCATTATGGCTCACTGTTCTATACCAATAGTCTGCTGTTTCATCACAATGCTCCACAGTGTCCCATGACATAACTCCACTCTCTCATCACAGTGGTCCACTGTCCTTTCAAAGTTTTCTCCTGTTTCATCACAGTGCTTTATCCCTGCCTCCTGGTTCACTTTCTCATCATAATGCCCCATTGTTCTGTCACAATGGTCCACTGTCCTATGACAGTGCTCCATTGTTGCATCATAGAGGTCCAGTGTTTCATGAAAATGCTCCCTTGTCTCATTACAATGGTACATTGTTGTGTCACAAAGGTCTTATGTCCTAACATATTTCTCCACTATATCATCACAATTATCTATGGTTGTATCACAGTGATTTATTATTCTGCTACAATGGTTCACTGTTTCATTTAAAATGTTCCATTACTGAAACCCAAAGGTCCACTGTCATAAAACAATTCTACATTGTTTCAACACTGTGGTTCACTGTCCTTTCCTAACACTCCACCTTCTCATTATAATGCTTCATTGTTGCATCACAATGGTCCAGTGTCCTAGTACAGTCCTTCACTAAATCATTATCATGCTCTATTTTGCATCACAGCAGCTTTTTGTATATTTTCAATTCTACTTTGTCTCATCACAATGCTCCATTGTTGCAGCACAATAACACAGTTTCCTATAAGAATGGTCTACTGTTTCATCACAACTCTCCACAAATAAATCCCAAAGGTCCACATTCCAATAATAAAGCTTCATTGTTACTGTTAGAGTCAAGGTCTGCAGACGACCCTCCCACAGTGCAGTAAAGCCTCAGAAGACAGGCCCTGAGGCCCCCTTGCAAAACAGGAACTGGCCAGGCAGCTGCATTTAGAGCTGTCTCAGCACAAAGCTGTTTCCCAGATATTTTTAGAGGACAAACAGGCCCCTGTACCACTGACCCACTGCTGCAAGAGCTGTCTCAGCACAAGCTGCTTCCCTTAAGATAAGTTGAGAAGAGAAGCAGACCCCCTTAATCTCATAACCCAAGACCCGCTTGACATAAGAGATCGTCTCAACAGAGACTAGCTTTTCCTAACAAGATCCAGACCCCTTTGACTGAATTAATTTTTCTCACCTTCCATATTCCCTAGCTCTCTATAAAAGCTCCCAGCCAAAAGCCTGTAGGCTGACAGCTCCTTCACTCCCGAGTTGAGAGCCATCCCATGTGTTTCTGCCAATAAACTCTACCCTGCTGGAGTTCTTGTCTGTGTCCTGGTGATTTACCCTGATCTACTTGATTTACCTATCAGTTATATCATTATTGTCCACTTTCCAATCACAATACTCATTTTTCTCATTAAAATGCTCCATTGTTGCATTTCAGATGTCTACTGTCCCAATGCTCAGTTGTGAACATGCTCCATTTTTGCATCAGGGTGGCAAATTGTACAATTACAATGTTCCCCCATTTCTCAACTCATGCTTCTTTGTTTCATTTCAATAGTCTACTATCCTATCACAATGGTCCATTGTCACATAACAGTGGTCCAATATCTTATCACAGTGCTTCATTGTTGCATTGTAATGTTCTACTTCCAATTACAATGCTTCACTGTACCATTTTCATGCTTCATTATTGCATCCCAGTCATCTACTGTACAAGCACAATGTTACCCTGTCTCATCACAATAATTCTTTGTTGCATCACTATGATCCACTCTCTAATCTAAAGATTCCACTCTCTAATTATAATGCTTCATTGTTGAAACTCAGTGGTCCAGTAATCCATCAAAATGCTCCACTCTTTCATCACAATCATTTAAAATGCTCTCATCTCATCATAATGTTCCATTTTCCCATCACTATGCTTCACTATCTTAACATTTGCATCACAATGAGCCATTGTCTTATCAAAAACCTCCAATTATCTCATCACAATTCTCTATAAATTTATCCTAATGATCCACTGTCCTACAATAATGGTCCATTGTTACGTCATTATAGATCACTTTCCCCATTCCAGCACTCAACTGTCTCATAATGATCCATTGTTTCATCATAGTGGTTCATTGTCTCATTAATATGTTCCCTTATCCCATCACAATACTTCATTTTTGCATTGCAAAGGCACTCTGTTCCAACATATTGCTCCACTGTGCCATCACAATTCAACATTGTTATATCGCAAAGTCCACTGACCTATCCCAATAGTCCAGACTTCCATCACAATGCATTATTGTCTCTTTGCAATACACCATTGTTCTATCCCACTGGTGAACTTTTGTGTCAGAATTCTACATTCTTTCCTCACAATAGTCCACTCACTCAGCTAAATACTCCACTGTCTCATTAAAATGAGATAGCTTTATTTTTTCATCCCAGTGGTCCAGTCTCATATCAGTACTCCACATTCATATCATAATGGTTGAGTGTCTCATCACATTGTTCCACTGTCTCATCACAATTCTCCAATAACGCATCCCAATGGTCCACTGTCCTAAAACTATGCATCATTGTTATACCACAATGGTCCTCTCTCACATCACAATGCTTCCATGTCTCATCAGAGTGCTCTATTGTTGCATCTAAGTGGTCTACCATCCTATCACAATTCTCTAATGTCTCATTACAATGGTCTAATATCCTACCACAATGTTCCATTGTTTCCACTATGTCATTACAATGCTCCACTAATTCCTCACCATGCTTCATTTTCACATCACTGTAGTGTATTGTATAATCAGAAGGTTCATATGTCTCATCACAATGCTCCATTGTTGCAACACTGTGATCCCCTGTTCCATCATAACCCCCTTTTGTTTCATCCCAATTCTCCACAAATGCATCCCAATTATTCCTTGTACTGTAACAGTGCTATAGTGTTGCATCACAATGATCAATTGGTCTATTAAAATGCTCGAATTTTACATGAGAATACTCTGCTGATCTATGTGAATGCTCTTTATTGCAGCACAGTGCTCATATGTTGCATCACAATTATGTGCTGTATTACAGCAATGTTCATGTCTTATCACAATGGTTCATTATTCCATAACAATGCTTTACTATGGTTGCATCACAGTTCTTCACAACTGCATCAAAATGGTCTACTGTCCTATGAAAGGTCTCCACTGTTACATCACAATGGTTCACTGTCCCATCACAATGCTTTTATATCAAAATGTTCCACTGTCTTGTCAAAATACTCCAATGTCTCATCATAATGGTCAACTCAATAATAATCCACTGTCTCATCACAGTGGGCATCACAATGGTCATTTTTTTTTCTATCACAATGCTACATTGCATTTTCACAATGCTCAATTGTTATACCACAATGGTCCTCTGACCCATCAAATGCTCCACTATGTCATCACAATGCTCCATTTTTTCATCACATATGTGGACTGTCCTATCACAATTATCCACAATGCTATCCTGTCTCATCACAATGCTCCATTTCTACATTGCTAATCCCACTCTTCCATCACTGTGCTTCACTGTCTCATCACAATCTTCCACTGTTCTATCAGTGCTACATTGTTACTTCCCAATGTTCTCCTGTCTCATCAAAATGTTCCATTGTGGTCCACTTTCTCATGACATTGCTCCCTTCTCTCGAACACAGTGGTCCACTTTTGTATCGCAATGTTTCATCTATCATCACAATGCTTCTTGTCTCAAGAAAATTCTCCATTAATGCTTCCCAAATGTCCACTGTCTTATAGCAGTACTCTTACATAAAAATTGTCCACTGTTTCTTCACAACGCAACCCATGCCTCATCAAAATGCACCATTGATATATCAAGTTTGTCCACTGTCCAATCAAAATTCTACATTGTCTATCATAGTGCTCCTGTGTTACATCTCAGTGGTCCACTGTCTCATCTGTCTCATCACAAAGGTTAAATGTCTCATCACAATGCAACATTGTTTCATTACAATACTGTTTCCTTGTAATGCTTAATTATTACCTAACAATGGTCCCCAGTCCTATCACCGTGCTCTACATTTGAATACCAATGGTCGACTGTCCCAATAAAATAATCCAATTTCTCATCATGATCCATTGTCCCTTCACAATGCTCTCCTGTCTCATCATAATGCTCCATTGGTGCTTCACAAAGGTCAGCACTCCCTTCCTAATGCTTCACTATCTCATCACAAGGATCCAATTTTACATCAAAATGGTTCTCTGTCCTTTCATAATGCTACATTATTGAATCACAATGGTGTACTCTCCCATCACAATGGTCTACTATTGTATCATAGTGCTCCCTGTCCCATCACAATGATCCACTCTCCCATTATAATATTCCTCTGTTTCGTCATGATACTAATTTTTTTTTTTTTTTTGTATTACGGTAGTCCACTGTCTTATCCCAATGCTCATTTTTTTTGCATAGCAGTGGTCCACTGTCCCATCTCATCACTCCATTTTCTCATAACAATGATGTATTTTATCATCTCAATTGTCCATTCTCTCACCATAGGGCTCATTGTCACATCCCAGTGTTCTATTACTCAATTGCTATATCAACTGGTTCAATGTACTATCACACTATTCCATTTGTGTATCACAGTGATCCACTTTCCCATCAAAATGGTCCACTCTCTCATCTAAGCGACCCATTGTTGCATCACAGTGATTCATTGTCCTATAATAATGTACCACTGTCACCTCACAGTAGTTGAAAGTTCACAATGTTTCACTTAAAAAATATTTTATTTATTATTTTTATTTAATGTGTATGAGTGTTCACCCATGCCATGAAATGCCCACGGAGGACAGAAGAGGCTGTTGGATCCCTGGAACTGTAGTTATGGACAGTTGTTAGCTGCCATGTGGATGCTGAGATTTGAACCTAAGTCTTCTGCAAGAACAGTCAGTGTTCTTAACTGCTGAGCCATCTCTCCAGCCCCGTTTCACTTTCTTATCACATGCTGTTCTATTCCAGTGGTCCACTGACCTAATACAGTAATCCATTGTTACAATTCAATGGTGGTATTCATAATCACAAGGGTCTCCTGTTCTCATCACAATGCTCTACTGTTGCATCACAAATAGCCCTCATCACAATGCTCTACTGTTCAATCACAAATATCACCTATACTATTATAATGGTAAATATTTTCATTGCAGTTGTCTACTATCCCATCACATTGCTCCACTGAGTCATCACAATGCTTCATTGTTACATCACAATGATTTATTATTTCAGCTCATGTTCCATCAGAACAGTCCAGTGTCCTATCAAATTGCCGGTGCCAGCCGGCCAAGACGGACAGTACCTGAAAGGGGGAGTGAGGATTGAAAGAAAGGAAAGGAGACAGGAAAGACGCTTCTTGGGAGGGCTCACAGTAAATACTGCCAGCCTCGGTTTATTTCAGCTCTGTCTTTTTATACAGAAGAACTCAATTAGTTACAACTGCTGTATTTCCCCACCTGTATCTGAGGGTCAGGGAGCAGTCAGATCAAAGCCTTCTACTCAATTAGTTACAATTGCTGTATTTCCCCACCTGTATCTGAGGGTCAGGGAGTGGTCAGATCAAAGGCTTCTTGGATCCTTTTGTTTACCACTAATGCCTCAAGGTTAGGTATTGTGAGGCTCTCCAGAAAACTTCTTCCTCCTGAATGGGCAGGTTAAGTACTGGTTTGCATGACACAAACTCAGTAAATGAGGCTGCTGCAGCTCAATGATTAGCGGCTCCCGACATCAAATTGCTCCACAGTCTGAACCACTGAGTCATCTCTCCAGCCCAATGCTGTATTATTAACAGTGGTCTTCAGTCCCATCTCAATGCTCCATTGTCTCTTCAAAATGCTCATTGTTGCATTACAGTGATCCACTGTCCCATTATAATGCTCCCGTTTCATCCCAAAGGTCTGTTTTTCTGTCCCAATCATCTACTGTCTCATCACAACGATCCATTGTTGCACTCAATGGTCCACTGTCCTTTTTCAAAACTACATTGTTTTGGACACTGATGATTCAGTGTCCTATCACACTGGTACACTGCCCTATGACAATGCTGCACTGCCTTATCATAGTGCTCCACTTTCCCATCAAAATGCCCAACAGCTTCATTACAGTACTTTATTATTGCATCCCAATTGTCCACCATCCTGTAATAATGTTTCATTGATAAATCATTGGTAAATTGTTCATTCTCCTGTCACAATGCTCAACTGTTTATTCACAATGCTCCATTGTTGTATCACTGTGGTAAGCTGTCCTATCAAAATGCTTCCTGTGTCTCATCATAATGGACAAATTCTATATCACAGTATTCTATTGTACCATCATAACACTAACATTGTCCAACACAGGGCTCCACTTTTCCACAACTATCGTCCACTTTCCCATAACAACCTCCAATATTTCATCAAAATGCTCCATTGTTGCATCAGAACAGTCTGATGGCCTATCAGTTTGCTCCAAAATCCCATCACAATGGCCCACTATACTGTATCAATGCTACCTTTTCTTATCACAATGCAGCATTGTTACCTCAAAATGGTCCTTTGTTCAACCACAATGCTATATTGTCTCATCATAATGCTCTATTATTAAATAACAGTGGTAAAAATCCCATCACATTGTTACACTGTCTCATCACAATGCTCCTCCATTGTTACATCACAATGGTCTACTATATATCACAATGCTGCATGCTTGAATAACAGTCATCAACTGTCCCAGTGCAGTGCTCCATTGTCTCATTACAATGTTCCACTGCTGCATCCCAGCGATCTGCTGTCTCATCACCATGCTCCTGTCTCATCCCAATGCTCCATTCTTGCACCATAATTGTCTACTGTCTCATAATGCTCCATTGTTGCTTCCCAATGCTCCCCAATGACCCAGTGTCCTATGTCCCAGCTTCATTGTTGTATTATAATGTCCTATCAAAATGCTCAACCGTCCAATAATCATGCTCCATTATTTCATCACAATGTTCACTGTCCCTTCACAGTGCTTCTCTGTCTCATAAAAATGTTCTATCTATGCTTCACATTGGTCCACTGTCTTAATCCATGCTCCACTATCTTATCACAGTTGTCTACTGTCCCATCATAATGCAGCACTGTCTCATCACTATGCTCCATTTTTACATCACAATGGTTCAGTGATGCATCACAAAGCCTCACTGTCTCACAAAAATGCTGCATTCTTCATTACAGTGTTCCACTGTTCTATCAGAAACTCCAATCTCACATAACAGTGCTTCAATGTCCTATCACAATGATCGTCTCTCTCAACAATGATCAATTGTCCTATCACAATGATCCATTGGAAAATAACAGTTGTCTACAGTCCCATCATAATCCCTGAAGTTTCATAACAATGTTCCATTGTTGCCTGACAGCCTTCTACTGTACACTAACCATACTTGCCAGTTCTAACACAATGCTTCATTGCTGCATCACAATTTTTGACTGTCTCATCACAATGCTCTATTCTCTCATCACAGTGCTCCAGCATTGTATCACAATACACCACTGTTACCTAACAATGGTCTTCTGTCTTATCACAGTGCTCCACTGTTACATTTCAATGGTCCAGTGTCTAATTACCATGATCTACTCTCTCATCACAATGATCCATTCTCCTTTCAAAATACTCTCCTGTTTCATCACAGTGCTCCATTGCTACCTCATTATGGCTTCTCTTCCATCACAATGCTTTACTGTCTCATTCCAGTGCTCCATTGTTGCATCACACTGGTCCACTCTCCTACGGACAATACTCCATTTTTATATCATGACATGCTTTCCCATCTCAGTGCTCACCTGTCTAATCACAATGCTCCATTGTTGCATCTCTGTGTTCCACTGTTTTAATACAGTGCTCCCCAGTCTCATCACATTGCTTAATTATTGCATTACATTGGTACTGCTTCATATAACAATGCTCTGTTTCATCAGGATGGTTCAACTTCTAACTACAGTACACCACTGTCTTATGGCAATGCTGCATCTTATCATCCATATGGTCTACTGTTTTATCACAGTTCTCCATTGCTAAATCACAGTGGTCCACTCTCCTATCACAATGCTCATCTGTTTCACAACGTGAAACATTTTTCCATCATAGTAGTTCACTCTCCCATCAAAAAGCTCCCATCAAAATGTTGCATAACAATGCTCTAGTACCACCATGATGTTAAATCATCCCAACAAAATGTTCCATTTTTACATACAGTAGTCCAATCTCAGATCACTTGATCCAATGTTTATCACAATGCTCCACTGTTGCATCAGAATAATCAGATGTCTGACCACAATGCTTCTCTGTCACCTAACAATAGTTCAATATCTCAATGTTATCTTGTCTCATCACAATGCATCACTGTTGCCTCAAAATAGTCCTTTATTCAACCAAAGTGTTACATTGCATCATCATAATGCTCCATTATTAAATCACAGTGGTCAAAATTCCATAACAATGCTCCATGGTCCCATCACAATGGTCCACTGTCCTATCAAACTGCTCCCTTTTTAAAATCACAATATTCCCTTGTCCAATCTCTGCTCCTTTGTCTCATAACAATGTTCCATTTTTACATCACAGTGGTCCCTTCTCCTATCTCAAGCTCCACTATCTCAAGATCCACTATTTCATCACAATTGTCCACTGTCCCATCACAGTTCTAGGCTGTCTCATCACCCCATACCATTGTTGAATCACATTGGTCTGGACCCATCACAGTTCTTTGCTGTCTCATAACAATGCTGCATTCTTGAATCTCAGTGTTCCACTATCTTATCACAGTGCTCCAGTGTCTCATAACATTCGTCCAATGTCCTATCACAATGCTTATCTCCCTCATAACAATGGCCAATTGTGGGTCCTATCACAATTCTTCACTGTTAACATCACAATGGTCCACTCTCACAACACAATATTCCACTATAGTATCAGAAAAATAGCCTTTTCTCATCACAGTTCTCCATTGTTACATCAAAGTGTTCCACTATCTTAACATAATACTCCACTGTTGCATTACACTAGTCTGAAAACCTATTATAATGCTCCCTGGTAAATTCACATTGCCCCATTGTTGCATTATAATGATCCACTGCCTCATCACAATGGTCCACAGTTCCATCACAACACTCCATTCTCTCATCACAATGCACCATTGCTATATCTCAGTGGTCGGTCCATTGTTTAATCACATGCTCCACTGTCTCATCATAATTTCTTAACTCTCCCATGACAATGCTCCACTGTCTCATCACAATACTCGATTATTGAATCACAATACTCCAATTTCTCACCACATTCCTCCACTGTTGCAACACAATGACCCACTATTTACCACAATTGTCCCCTCTTCCATCAGAATGCTCTACTCTCATCACAGTGATCTGTTATTTCCCATTGGTCCATTGTCCTAAAAGTGCTCTATTATCTCACAAGTTTGCCTTTGTGTTTCATATAAATACTCTATTATTAAAAACTGAAGCGCAAGTTAGGTTGACCCTATGTAGCTTAGTAAATGCATGTGGTAGTTAAAATTATTTTTATTGAGTTTTTGCACATTTCATATAATAAAACTTAATCAAATTTAGATCCCTCCATCCACCGCCCAACGATTTCATGCATTCTATCATATATGTTGTGATGGCTAATCCTGAGTTTCAACTTGACTAGATCTGGGATTAACTGAAATGAGAGAGATCTTCTTAATTGGATCATCTGAAGCTGGAAGATGCACCTTAAATGTGGGTGTTACCTTCTGATGGCAGCCAGTATAAAAGGCCACGGCAGAGGAGAACACCTGGCTTCTTGCTGCTTGCCTTCTCTCTCACTGGTGAGTTCAACTTGCTGCTATAGATTGAAGACTAGCTGATCTTTTGGAATTCGTCAGACCTTCAGGGCCGGATTGGGACTACTGAGACATCCAGCCTCGTGGACTGAGCAACTACGGATTCTCAGCCTCTTCAGTGTGGTACAGCCATTGTTGGACTACTCAGAGTCTGTCCTGTGAGTTAAGGTTATAAATCTCTATACATATGTATTCATTCTACCAGTCTGGTTCTGTTTCTTTGGAGAACCCTAATACAGATGTGATCGTTTAAATGATAATGTCCCCCAGAGGCTCCAAGTATCTGGACATTTTGTTCCCAGATGGTGGTGCTGTTTTGGGAGGTTTTAGAAGGTATGGCTATCCTGGAGGAAGCACATCACTGGTGGTGGGCTTAGAGAGTTTCTAAGCCTTGCGGGATACCCAGTTGCTCTCTTGCTTCCTGTGCCTGTGTGATGATGTGAGAGCTTCACTTCTGCTGCTCCTGCTCCAGCCACCTCCAGCCACCATGCTTCCCTGCCATGATGGATTGTAATTCCCGTGGAACCATAAGCTCAAATAAACTCTGCCCTTTACAAATTGCTTGTGTCAGTGTTTCTATTACAGCAACAGAAAAGTGACTAATACATATGTTAAGTTCTATCTGGTCAAGCATTTGTACCCAGAAGTCCCTTGGTGCACGTTCATCCTCTGGAGTCTTGTCATCTTATCCAGAATAACTCCCTTAAGGAAGATCTACTCTCCCTCACCCAAGAATAATCAGTTACCAATATTCCTCAGCTAGGGTTGATGCCCATTTCTCAGTCCTATGCTGGGTCTTTGTCTGACTCAGTAGGCATAGGTCTTGTCCATGCTGTTCCCATTGTTGCAAGTTCATATGAGCAAGATCATTTTCCCTTATATTCATACACCAAATCTGACACTTAGAATCTTTCCATCCCCTCTTCAGCAATAGTACCTGAGCTGTGGAGTAGGTGAGTGAGGTTTAATATAGGAGATATATCCAGGGACACACACTCTGCACTCTCATTCACTAAAAATTTGTGGTCTCTGTGTCCATTGCATTGTGTTGAATGAGGAAGCTTTGCTGGTGAGAGTTGGGGGATGAATTATTATTCTCTCTACCCCCTATTCTGCTATGTTCCGTGAGCCTTAGGCATAGAAGTTCCACTGTAAATGTGTTGCTTAGGGCTAGAGATCTCTCAGATATATAGTCTCTGTGTGTGACCAGTTGTGGGACTCTGTAATAGCCTCCATCTGTGGCAAAAAGGAGCTTCTTTGATGAGTGGTGAATGGTCTACTTGTCTGTAAATATAAGGATCCATAAAGAATGCAAATTGTAAGAAATTTCACTTGTCTAGATATATGAAAGAGAGGGTTTTATCTAGGATACCATTCCAGGCATGTGGATATGGTTATATTTACAGTGCCATCCATGAAATCCCTCCTATTGAGAGGCCTTTAAGTCGAAGTAGGTAACTGTTGATTACCCCTTAGATATAAGTGCTGCTACTGCACAATAGAGATAGTCTACTGTGCCAGTCGTGGTTATAGGGCTTTAGAGCTGGGTTGGACTATTGATTGATTTTCTGCCTTAGAAGCTTTCATAGGATCCTCTAGAACTATAAGAGCTAGTATTCAAAGAGGAGGCTTCCAGGTCAGTTGCACCTCCATTGCTATAAGTTCTGTGTCACAGATATGTTCTGTCATTAGCAATAGGGTCTTCTTACCTTAAATTTCTGGCAAGTAATTAAGGGCTGTGACATTTGTCTGTGTTATTTTTGGAGGCTTTTCGTCTACCTTGACCAATAACTCTAAGAGAAGTTTCTTCTATCTGGCACTCTGTTTCTTGCTATACAGCCTTCAGGTATACACATGCAATGCACTAATATTCAGATGTTGTATGTGTATTTTTCAGTGGGTTTTTGAGTTAACACATTTCCCTCTGACTTTTCATACCACCTAAGCATTATTTATCTCTCTTCTGTCTCCCTGTGTAACCTGCCTCCTCCACCCCCAGTATAAGCACTCCCTATTTCCCCCATGATAATACCTGTCTCCTAATATCCCCCTCTCTTGAGTTCCTTCTTCCTCTTTACCCCCATGGTTCCTTGTATGTTCTTCCTTTCTCCCTCCCAGTTCAATACCCTAATTTTCCTTATTTTCCCCTTGGTAATATCTGTTAACTACTATCCCACAGTTTCGGGCTCTTTCTTTCCCTTTACCTTAGTGGTCTCTGTATTTTCCTGACTCCTACTGTTATACCAGAATATATACTCACATAAAAGGGTGCTAAGATCCACAAATGAGGGAGAACATAGGTTACTTGCTTTTCTGAGTCTGTGTTACTTCACTTCATATAACAATTTCTAGTTCCATCCATTTACCTGCAAATTTCATGATTTCTTCTTTCCTTCCAAATGAGTAGAACACTATTGTTTAAATGTACCACATTTTCATTATCCATATATCAGTTGAGGGACATGTAAGTTGTTTCCTTTTCTTACCTATTGTGAAAAGAGCAGCAACAAACATGGATGTTCTGGTATCTCTACAGTAGGATGAGTCTTTTGGGTATATGCCAAGGAGTGATAAAACTGGATCATATGGTTGATTTATTTTTAGTTTTTTTAAAGAGATCTGCATACTGCTTTCCATAGTGGGTGCACACATTTGTATTCCCACTAGCAGTGAATGAGTGTTCCCCTTTACCCACATCCTCACCAACATTTGGTGTCTTATTCTCTTGATCTTAGCCAGTCTGACTGGGGTAAGATGAAATGTTAAAGTGAATTTAATTTGCATTTCTCTAATTACTAAGGATGTTGAGCACTTTTAAAGGTGTTTCTTACTTTGATTTCTTCATTAAAGAACTCTCTTTTCAGGTCTTTAGCCCATCTTTGTATGGGGTCATTTATTTTATTGTTATTTTTATATTCTGGATATTAACTGTGTCTGATGTGTGGCAGGTGACTATTGTCTTCCACTCAGTGGGCTTTCTCTTCACTTCCTTTGTTCTTTCTATTTTTTGTACAGAAACTTTTTAGTTTAACAATTGTTGACCTTAATGCTTGAGCAACTGATGTCCAATTTAGAAAGTCCTTTCCTACACCTGTATCTTGTAAGGTACTGCCTATGTTTTCTTTTAGAAGTGTCAGAGTTTCAGGTTTCATATTGTGGCCTTTGGGCAATTTGGAGTTGACTTTTTTCAGGTTGAAAGATAATGGTCCAATTCCATTCTTCTACAGGTAGTGATCCAGTTTTGCTAGCACCATTTGTTGAAAATGCTTTCTTTCCTCCAGTGTGTGTTCTTAGAACCTTTGTCAAATACCAGGTGACTGAAATTTCCTGCATTCATGTTTTTATTTTATGTTCCATTGATATACGTGTCTATTTCTGTGCCAGTACCATGATGTTTTAATGACTATATCTGTAATATAGTTTGAGATATGGTATGGTGAGCCACATGGCATTGATCTTTTTGTTCAAGATTTCTTTGGCTATCAGGGGTCTTTTGTGATTCCATATGAATTTGAGGATATTTTTTCTCTAGCTCTGTGAAGAGTGACATGGGGATTTTGATTGGCTTTGCATTGAATCTATAGATTGCTTTCAGTAGGATCATCATTTTCACAATATTATTTCTACCAATCTGTGAACATGAAAGACTCTTACATCTCCTGGTGTCTTCCTCTATCTCTCTCTTTTTTTAAGATTTAAAAGTCATTGTAGAGATCTTTAATGTCTTTTTTAGGTTTATTCCTATATATTTTATTTTTTGAGGGTTTCCATGAATGCTTTCTCTGATTGCTTATACTGGTATGTAGAAAGGCTACTGGTTTTTGTTAAGTTGGTTTTGTTACTCACCACTTTGCTGAAAATATTGATCATTTCTAGCAGCTTTGTGGTGGAATTTTTGGGATCTTTTAAGTATAATATCCTATCACCTGCAAATAGTGAAAATTTGACCTCTTCCAGTTAGTGCTCATTTAATTTATGTTTCTTGTCTTACTGATGTACCTAGAGTTTCAATTACTGTATTGAAATGGAGTGGATATAGTGGACAGCCTTATCTGGTTCCTGACTTAATAGGAATGCTTCCAGTTTTTATCCATTTAGAATGATGTTGGCTATGGATTTGTTTTATATAACTTTAGTTGCATAGAGGTATGTTCCCTCTGGGTCCAATTACCTCTAGGACTTTTTTTAACTTAAAAAAACTTTTTTGAGAATTTCATACATGCATATAAGGTGTTTTGATAAAATCCACACCCACTTCCTCCCCTCCAACACCTCCTGTATCTTCCCATCATTTTTTCCTGACAACTTTGTGTCTTCTCTCTTTCTTTTCTTTCTTTCTTTCTTTCTTTCTTTCTTTCTTTCTTTCTTTCTTTCTTTCTTATTGGGCTTTTTTCTACTCTAACATTCTCCCATTTGAAAAGGTAAACAAAATCTTTTAGAGATAAGATAAGTGCTCCCAAATACTTTTGACATTTTTTTTTTTTGGCTTTTGGAACAGAGTGTGTTGCTAAGAGGCCCAAGAATATTTGACTTTTAACTAAGAAACTGGCTACTTTTCTTTGGGGCCTTTTTAAACCTGAATTCCCTAGCCAATTCCTACCTCCTATTTTTATCACACCATCCTATGAAGAGGTTACCCAAATTGCCAATAGAGAATTGGGACGCAGACTTCTTTGGCTTCTTCCACACTGAACAGGGACACAGGGTGAGACAGTTGGGGTACCCCTTCAGTGGGTTTATTTAAAAGACTCCCAAATCGCATAACTATTATTTATAGGGAGAAAAGAAAGTCCTTGACTGGTGAACAGGGAATGTGAAGGAGAAGTAAAGGCAAGAGTAGTTAGTATTACAAGTTCTAGATAGAGAACCAGAAAAAAAGTCTGAATAGGGCAAATTTCAAATGTTCATATCAGAGGCCATTGGGATTTCTTGACGAGAGCTTCCAAAATCACCCCTTATTGGGTTCCTCCTCATTTTTCTTTTGTCTGCCAAGGACTCAAGAGTGATGGTCTTAGTATTTGTTTTCAGGCACTTTGCTAGCTGTTGGAGTGTCTAGAATCAGTGTCAGTTCCCTCTCAATGGCTTCTAGGTATGGGGAGAAGACAAATTTAGCTGTCATTTTAGAACAATAGTGGTTTATCTCCCTTAGCTCCAGGTGGGCACTACAGTATTTCAAACCTTGTAGGACTTTTAACATGAATGCATGTTGAATTTTATCAAGTTCTTTTCTGCATTTATTGAGATGATCATGTGATTTTTGTCTTTAAGTCCACTTATATAACATTTATTGGCTTATGTATATTGAACCATCACTGAATCCCTGAATGAAGCTGACTTGATCATGGTGGATGATCTTTTTGGTGTGTGTTTCTATGTAATTTGTATTTTGCTGAGAATTTTTGTGTCTATGTTCACTAAGGACATGGGCCTATAGTATTCTTTTTTAATTGTTGTCTTTCACTGGGTTTGATATTAGAGTGATGCTGGATTCATAGAAGGAGTTTGGGAGTTTTCTCTCTGTTTCAATTTTTATGAACAATTTAAGAAGAATTGGTTGTAGATATTCTTTGAATGTCTGCTAGAAGTCTGCTTTGAATCCATCTGTGCCTGTGCTTCTTTTAGTTGGGAGGCTTTGTATTGCTTTTTCAATTTCCTTATATATTATGGGTTTGTTTAAACTGTTGATCTGTTCTTGGTTTAATTTTGGTGGTTTCTATGAATTCATAAATTCATCCATTTCTTTAAAATTTTCAAATTTAGTATAGGTTTTAAAAGTATTTCCTTGTAACGTTCTGTTTTTAGGTGTCTGCTGTGATGTTTTCCCTTTCAGTTCTGATTTTGTTAATTTGGATTTGCTCTTTCTTTTGGTTAACTGGCCTAAGGGTTTGTCTGCTTTGTTTAACTTTTCAAAGAACCAGCTCTTAAATTCTTTGACTCTTTTTTATTATTTTCTTTGTTTCTATTTCCTGAATTTCTGCCCTGATTTTTGTTATTTCTTCTTATCTTCTAGGTTTGGTGTTGATTTCTTCTTGCCTTTCCAGAGTCTGGAGTTAAATCATTTATATATGCTTTTTCTGATTTCTTTCTTTTTTGGTCTTTTTGAGACAGGGTCTCCTTGTAGCCCAAGCTGGCCTGCAACTCACTTCGTAGACTAGGCTGGCCTTGAACTCACAGAGATCTGACTGCTTCTGCCTCCCAAGTGCTTGGACTAAAGGCGTATGCTATCATGCCTGGCTGTTTTTTTTTTTTTTTAATGTAGGCACTCCGAACTATAAACTTTCCTCTTAGGACTGCTTTGTGTCCTATAGCTTTGGTTGTGCTGTATTATCCTTTTCATTTAGTTCCAGGAATACTTATTTCTTTCTTTCTTTTTTCTTTGACTCATTCATCATTGAGGAGTTTAATCTCCATGAGTTTGTGTATTTACTAGAGCTACTTTTGCTCTTGATTTTAAGCTTTATTGCATTGTTTTCTGATAGAATGCATGGAATTATTTCAACTCTTTTGTATTTGTTCAGGTTTTGTGCCCCAGTATGTGGTAAATTTAAGAGAAAATTCCATTGGCTACTGAGTAGAAAGTGTAATGTCTGGTGCTTGGGTATAATATTAGATAGATGTCTATTAGGTCCATTTAATGTAAGATGTCATTTAATTCAGATGCCTCTCTTTATTCTTTGTCCAGTTGACTTGTCTATTCAAGATAATGGTGTATTTGTCACCTACTATTACGAAGCTGGATTAATCTGTGTTTTATAGTCCTGTAGTACTTTTTTCATGATTTTGGTGCATTACGGTTTTATGCTTTTATGTTCATGAGTGTAATATCTCCTTGGTTAGAATGAAGTGATCCTTTTTATCTCTTCTTACTAGTTTTAATTTGAAGTCATTTTTGTCAGGTATTAGAATTGTAACACCTACTTTCTTCTTAGTGCCATTTTCTTGGAATATTTTTTCCATCCTTTCACCCTCAGGTAGTGCCTATCCTTGAAGGTGAGATGAGTTTCTTGAAGACAACAAAAAGATGAATTTCATTTCTTAATCCATTCCCCTGGCCTGTGTCTTTTCACTGAGGAGTGGAGGTCATTGATACTTAGAGTTATTATTGAAAAAGGTGTATTGGTTTTATATTATTGAAAAATGTGTCATTTTAATTTTTTTGTGTTCTTAGACCTATTTTGTGTTTCTGTAATTACACCTTCCTTTGTTTGCTTTCTGTAACTTCTTGGGTATAGTCATTTATATGTTCAGTCCTTTGCATTGCTTTAAGTATTCTCTGTAGGGCTAGTTTGGTGGACAAGAATTCCTTCAGTCTTTTCATGTCCTGGAATACTTTCCATTCCTCTTCGACAATGACAGAAAGTTTTGCTGGTTAAAGTATTCTGGCTTCACATCTATGATTATTTAAAATGGGGAATATTTGGTTCAGGTTCTTCTGACTTTTATAGTTTGCATTGAAATGTCAGTTGTAATTCTGATGGATTTTCCTTTATATGTGACTTACTTTCTCTGGTAGCTTTCAGAATCCTCTCTTTGTTCTATATATTTAGTGTTTTTACTATGATATTCCATGGGGAGTTTCTTTTATGGTCATGTATAATTGGTGTTCTATGTGTTTATTGTACCTGTATAAGTAGTTCTGTCCTGAATTTAGGGAAGTTTTCTTTAATCCTGTTGAACATCTGGTCAATGCAATTAACCTGAGATTTTTTTTCCTTCCTGTATGCTTTTGATGTGCAGATTTGGTCTTTTCATGGTGTCCCACATTTCCTGTGTATTCCATTTCCATGTCTTTACGTTTTTTTCATAGTTTTTGTTTGAACAGTCCATGTCTTCAATTTTGTCATTCAGTCTTGATATTCTGTTTTGCATTTCATTCATTCTGCTTATGAGGCTTTCTCCTGTTGTTTCAAATGGACTTATTGAGTTTTTCTATTTTATCTTCATTTTAGTTTAGGTTTTCCTCAATATTTTCATCTCTTTTGTGAATATACTTTTCAAGTCTTGAATTGATTTTGTTATTTCATTCACCCCAACTTTTTATTTTCTTGAGCTTCAATCATAAATTTATGCCTATCCTCTTGGCGTTATTTGAGTTGTGTTTTCTTGGAGTTTTTTGGCTATGCTTAGGATTGTTCTTTTAAATTGGGCACCATGGGTTTCTTCATGAGTGACTCTCATTGTATTATACTTCTGAAGGACTGGTGGGTGTTGGAGGGGATGTATTCTCTGGGTTTTTAATTTTCTATTGTTGTTTTTGTATTGCCATTTGGGCATATTGATATTATTTGTTGGTTGTGTGTCTGATAGGAAATTCTATTCTGCTTTTGTTTTGTTGAAGTTTGGTTCTGTTTATGTTGTTGATGTAGCTTGGTTGTTTTTGCTCAGGCATTAAAAGTTAGTTGATGTGTGCTTCATGTTCTCCCAGGGTAGTAGGCTGGTCTGGGTAGTAGGCAGGTCTGTGGCAGGCAGATCAATTGGGAACAAAGCCAAGATGGTGGTACAGACACCCTGTGGAGGGTCTAGCAAACAATGTTGGAGGACTGAATTAGTCTGTGTGCATGAGATCAGGATGCAGTGGGCACATCTGGACTAAATGGGTGGCCCAGGTATCTTGGGCTGAAAGAGCAGGAGCCGGCCTAGGACCAAGGTGAAGAGTGCAGGGACAAAGAGAAACTGCTTAGGTTCCAGGGGAATCAAGGTACAGAGGTAAGATTGGCCTTAGGAGGATGTTAGTCATGTCTGTGGCAGGCAGATTAGGAGGCCATGGGCAAGGTAGGGATGTGTAGACTCTGTGGAGCTTCTAGTAAACAACTAGAGGATTGGACTAGTCTGGATTAGGAAGTTAGTTAAAAAAGAGCAGGAGTGATCCTGGGCTGGAGGCTAGGAGGGGCATGGAATGTAGGGATAGAGTGGAGCTGCTCAGGCTACAGAGGAATCAAGGTGCAATGATTGGGGTCTCAAAATGCTCCATTTCTATGTCTCAATGGATCCTTGTCTTACACAATGCTCCCCTGCAACATCACAATGGTGCCCTGTCCTATCAAGATTGTCTCCAATCATCACAGTGGTTCATTGTTACACAATAATTTTCCAGTGATCTATCACAATGTTCAATTGATGCATCACAGTGGTCCACTGTTACATCACAATACTTGCATCTAATCACAATGTTTCACTGTTGCATCCAAAATGTCCAACATCTCATAATGCTGTTCCATTGTTGCAGCTTAAGAAGTTACTGCCCTATCACAATATTCTATTGCTGCCCCCCAGTGGTCCACTGTCCCATCACATGCTCAACTATCTCATGACAATTCTCCACTGTTGCATCACAATGGTCTACTCTCCCATCACAGTGCTTCACTCTCTCATCACAATGCTTTTGTGTTGCATCACAATAGTTCACTGTCTTAGCAGAATGATTCACTGTTCCATGACAACGAATAACTCTCATTACAATGCTTAGTTGCTGCATCACAATACTCCCCATCTCATTGAAATGCTTTATTGTTTTTGTACCCTGTTCATCTGTCCCATCACAATACTCCCCCATCTCATACAATCCTCCATTTTTAATCAAAATGGCCTACCACTGTCCTATCACAGTGTGCATTTTTGTACCTCAGTGGTCCACATTCTCAACACAATGTCTACATCCCATTAAAATGCCCTACATCTCATCACAATGCCGTACATCCCATCACAATACTTACATCTCATCACAATGCCCTACATCTCATCATAATGTCAATATCACATCAAAAGGCTTACATCTCATCACCTGGAACTCACTATGTAGAACAGGGTGGCCTTGAACTCACAGAGATCCGCCTGCCTCTGCCTCCTGAGTTTTGGGATTAAAGGCATGTGTCACCATACCCGGCAATGCTCCCCTTTTTAATCACAAGGCTCCATTGTTGGATCAAACTGAACCTCTGTCCTTCCCAATGTTCCATAGTGTCATCATTGTTTCCACTACCCTATCATTATGTTATGCTTTCTCATAACTACTTCATTGTTGCATCACTATGGTCCACTGTCACATCAAAGTGCTCCACTGTCTCATCACAGAGCTCCAGTTTTGCATAAGAAATGCCTACTGTAACATCACAGTTCTCCACTGTCTCATCACAATGGTACATGGTCCCATCACAATTTTCAACTATCTTATCACAATGGTCCACTGCCTGAAAATATGCTATACTGTCTCATCACAATGGTTAACTATCCCACCTCAGTTCTCCACTGGCTTATTACAATGTTCTGTTGTTTGCTGCATAACAGTGATCAACTCTGCCATCACCATGGTCCAATCTCACATTGCAATGCTCCTTTGTTGCATAATAATGTACTTTCCTGTCACAATGGTCTGCTGTCCCATCGTAATGATCAACATTCCTATCACAATGCTGCATTGCTGCATCAAAATCATCCACTATTCCATCACAACACTCCATTGTACCAACAAAATGCTGCATTGCTATATCACAATTATCCACTGTCTGATGTCAGTCCTCCCCTGTCTCATCACAATACTCCATTGTTGCATCACACTAGTGCACTGTCCTATCACACTGATCCTCTGGGTCATAACATTGTTCCATTTTTGCATGACAGTATTTCACTGTCCCATTACCATACTCCAATATCTGTTCACAATGCTTCACTATTACACCACACTGGTCCACTCTCCTATTAAGAAGCTCGACTATCTCCTCAGAATGGTCTACTGTTCCCTCACAATGCACTGTTCGTCATCACAATGCAACATTTTTACATTAAAATGGTCAATTGTTCTATTGCAGTATTTCGTAGTCTCATCTCAGTGCTCCATTTTTTACATTATAGTGTTCCACTATCTTATCTCAGTGCTCCACTCTATCATCATGATGGCTAATTGTCACATCACAATGCTCCACTGTATCTTCACAGTGCTTTACTCTTGCATCACATTGATCCATTGTTGCATTACAATAATATCCACAGTCCCATCACAACGCTCCATTATTTCATCACAATGCCACATTACATCACAATGGTCCACTGTCTGATAAAATGCTCCCTTATTATAATGCTACATTTTTGCACCCAATGGTCAATGTTCCATTGTTTCATTACAAATTCTCCACTGTCTCATCTTAGTGCTTCAATTTTGGATCTCAATGGTCTACTGTCAAATCACAATTCTCCACTCTTGTCACAATGTTCCATTGTTGATTCACAATGGTCCACTTTTACCACAATTCTTCCCTATCTCATTACAATCCTCCATTTTTGCATCAAAATGTTCCATTGTCCAACACTAATGCTCCTTTGTCTTATCATAATACTGTTGTTGTATCACAATGGTCTACTGTCCCATCACCATGCTCAGTTGTTGAATCAAAGTTGTCCACTCTCCCATCACAATGCACTGTGCTTCATTGTTGCATTACAATGCTCTACAGTCCTTTCGCATCACCACAAGCTCATTGGTTGCATCATATGGTTGCATCCTTTCACATCACTACAAGCTCATTGGTTGCATCATAGTGGTTCACTGTCCCATAACAATGTTCCCATCTCATCACAATGCCCATTATTACATTAAAATGGTAATGTCCTATCACAGTGCCCCACTCTTATCATAATGGTCAATTGGTGCATCCCAATGAACCACTATTTTGGTAAAATAATCCACTGTCCTATTATAATGCTGAATTTTTTATACTGCAGTTCTCCAATTTCCCATCCAATGCTCCCATGTCTCATTATAATCCTCCATTTTTACATCAAAATCATTCACTGCCCTCTAACAATGCTCCACTGTCTCTCCACAGTGGCTAAGTGTCCCAGCAAAATATTCCATTGTTTCATCACAATGATCTGGTTTTGCTTCCCAGTAGTTTACTCTCACTCACATTGCTTCACTGTCTTATCAGTGATCCATGTTTTTGAATCACAGTGGTCTGCTGTCCCATCACATTTCTACACTGACTCATCACAATGCATCATTTTTATAACACAGTAGGTCACTGTTCAATCACAATGTTCCACTGTCTCCTCATTAGTATGTCACAATGGTCTACTTGCCTTTAACACTACTCCACCGTTTCATTACAGTGTTCCACTGTCCCATCACAATTCTTCTATCTCATCACAATGGTCCACTGTTGTATCACAATTGCCCACTGTACTATCACAGTTCTCCATTTTTACATTGCAGTGATTGACATTCCTATCACATTTCTATTTTGTTTCATGACAAGATCAACTTTTGCATTTTAATGGTCTACTTTGTTGTCATATTGTTCTCTTGTCTCATCACAATACTCCATTTTTTCAACCAGTTTTCCCATCATAATTCTCCATTTTC
Organism: Nannospalax galili; assembly: GCF_000622305.1. NCBI lineage: Eukaryota > Metazoa > Chordata > Mammalia > Rodentia > Spalacidae > Nannospalax > Nannospalax galili. The sequence continues at coordinate 596,017 of NW_008340850.1, forward strand.
ATGCCACTATGCTCCATTGTTGCATCATTGTGGTCTAATGTCCTATCACAATGGTCCACTGTATCATCACAATGATCTACTGTCCCATTACAATTCTTCATTATCTCATCACAGTGCTGTATTGTTACATCTCAGTGGTTCACTGATCAAAGGCTTCACTCTCTCATTACTATGCTCAATTTTTGCACCACAGTGATCCACTATCTCATCATGGTTCATTTCTTCATAATGTCCCCCAACAATGCTCAACTCTCCACTCATTATACTCAATCATAATGGACTACTGACCTTTTACATTATTCCACTGTCCTTTTATAATGTTCCATTGTTACACTACAATGGTCCATTTTCCAACCACAATGGTTCCCTGTCTCATCACAATGCTCCATTGTTACCTCATAGCAATCAATTTTTCCTTTACAATGCAGCATTGTCTCATCACAATACTTCATTGTTACATCATAATGGTCCTCTGTCTTCTCAAAATTCTCCACTGTCTCAACATAGTTGTTAATTGCATCAAAATGCTCTTCTATCTCTATTGTTGATTCACAGTGCATCATTACTGCAGCACTATGTTGCTTTGTTATAGCACAATGGTCCACTATCTGAACGTAACCCCCCCGCAGTCTCAAAAAGTTCCCTTGTTGCATCACATTGGTCCAATGTCCCATCACAGTGCTCCACTGTCTCAACACAATGCTCCATATTTACACCACTATGTTACTTTGACCTATCACAGTGCTCCACTGTATTAACACTGTGGTCCTCTGCCTACCTACAAAATTTCACTGTCTCATCACAATGGTCCACTCTCAAGTCACAATTGCCCCTATGAAATCCCAATGCTCTATTGTTGCATGCCAATAGTCAACAGTCCTATCACAACATTACATTTTATCATCACAATGTTCCAATGTCTTGTCACAGTTTCATTTTTATGACACATTGGTCCTTTCTCACAACCCAGTGTTTCTCTGGCTCATCTCAGTGCTTATTATTGCATCACAATGGTTCAATTTATCATCACAATATTCCATTGTTCTATTTCAGTACTCCATTGTTGCATCACAATAATCTGTTGTGCAACCACAGTGCTCCCCTGACTTATCACAATGCTCTATTGCATCACAGTAGTTTTATGTCCTATAACAATACTGTCTCATCATGGTGGTCCACTTTTCCAGCATCATGCTGGCCTTTCTCATCACAATGCTACATTGTTGCATCACAGTGGTCCAAAATAAAATTACAGTGCTCCCTTCTCATAACAATGCTCCATTGTTGAATCACAATTTTCTATTGTCCTTTCACAAGCTTTCATTACAATGGTCCCCTCTTTCATCACATGCTCCATTTTGTCATCACAACAGTTAACTGCCCAATGGTCCCTTCTCTTATCATATGATCCACTTTGTCATCACTACAGTTAACTGTCCCATCACAGTGCTCCACTTTCCCATCACAGTGCTCCATCATTGCATGACAACGGTCCAATATGTAATCACAATGCTCCCCTGTCTCATCAGTATGTTCTATTGTTGCATGACATGGTCCACTGTTCTATAATGATATACCACTGTCTCATCACAGTGGTCCACTCTCCCAGCACATTGCTTGATTTTCTCATCACAATACTTAACTGATGTATCATAGTAGACCAAAATCCAATCACCACAATGCTCTCCTCTCTAATAACAGTATTCCATTGTTGCATCACAATTTTCCACTGACTTTCACAAGTTCTACCTTTTTATAGCAATGGTCCACTTTCCCATAACATGCTCCACTGCCTCATTGCAGTGGTAAACTGTCCCATCACTATGCTCCACTGTCTAAGCACACAATGCTCCATTGTTACATTACAATACTCCACCTTCTCTTCACAATGCTCCATTGTTACATCACAATAGTACATAGTCCCATCAAACTGCATAACTGTTTATCATAATTTTCTATTTCTGCATCACATTGTTCCACTGTCCTATGAATATGCTCCATTTTTACAATACAGTAATTGTTCCATCACAGTATTCCACTGTCTCACCACAAAGCTCAATTATTGTACCACAGTGGGCCCACTTCATATTACGATGCTGCACTCTCTCATCAAAATGCTCCATAGATGCATCACAATAGTCAAATATCCTATGAAAGTGTCCACTTTCCCATCACAGTCTCATTCACCTTCTAGTCACAGTGCTCATTCTAATTGTTCACTGTCCTATCACAGTGCTACACTATTACAACACCATGATCCACTCTCCCATCAAATGATTGACTGTCTCATCACAACGCTTCATTGTTGCATCACAGTGGTCAACCATCCTATCACATTTTTTAAATGCTTCATTACATGGTTAGTTTTTTCAATCATAATGCTACATGGTCTCATCATAATGCTACCTTATCTCACCCAAATGCTCCACTGGAATATCAGAGTGTTTCACTCTACTATCACAATAGTACATTTTCATATTTTGGTGGTCCAATATCTCATCACAATGCTCCACTGTCCCATCACAATATTAAGTTGTATCATAACAAAGCTCCATTTTTCAAAACAATGGTTCACTGTCCTATCACAATGCTCCATTATTACATTCAAATAATTCAATAATATTTCATAAAAATGCTTGATTGTTGAAACACATAGTGCTTTCTCCCACTACAATGCTCCATTTTTGCATAATAATTGTCCATTTTTCCATTACAGTTCCGCACTGTGTCATCTCAATGATCCATTGTTGAATCATTATGGTCTAATTTCCCATAAAATGCCCCACTGACTCATCACAGTGCTCTGATTTGACAGCACAATGGATATTTGTCCCATCAGAATGCCCCACAGTCTCATAATGCTAAATTGCTGCCTCACGATGATCGACTTTCCCATCACTGTGCTCTCATTTCGTCACAATGCTGCATTATCACATCAATATGATCCACTATCTATCATAATGTTACACTTTTTCATCAAAATGGCCCACTTTCCTGTCATAATACTCTCATTACATAGGTTAACTATTCCATCACCATACTCCACAGTCTCATGACAATTTTGCATCACAATACTATAGTCTCACTAGAGTTGTCTATTATTACATCACATTTGTCCACTTAAACATCACAATGCTCCACTGTTTGTTCACAATGCTCCATGTTTGCATCATAATGGTCAGTTATCGTGTCACAATTCTGCATTATTGCATCATAGTGGTTTACATTCCTCCACTGACTCATATCAGTATTCTGTTGTTGCCTCACTATGGTCTAATTTCCCTTCACAATGCTCCCCACCTCATCATAATGCTGTTGCATCACAGTGTTCCAATATCGCATCAAAATGACCCACTGTTTTTTCACAATTGTCCACTATCCCATCACAGTGCTCCATTGTGCCATCATAGAGATACTTTGTTGAATCACAATAGTCCACTATTCTATCACAATATGCTCATGTCTCATTATAATGCTTTATTTGGTATCACAAAGATCAATTGTCCTATCACAATACTCAAGTGTAACCTAAAAAATTCCTTCTGCCCTGTCACAATACTCCATTGTTGCATCACAGTGGTCCTTTGTTCCATCACAATGTTTAACTCTCTAATCATAATTGTTCACTGGCCCTTGACAATTCTGTCTCATCAAAATACTCCCTTGCTTCCTCACAATAGTTCATTCTTCAATGACAATGCTTCACTGGCTCATCACAAATGTCCATTTTTGCATCACACTGATCCACTGTCCTATCATGGTGTTCCACTGTCTCAACAAAATGATCCATAGTCCCATAAGAACACTCCATTGTCTCATCATAATGCTACATTATCTCATCGCAATTTTTCACTGTAATTATAATGTTGCATTGTTTCATAATATTTTTGAAATTCCCTTCTCAATTCTTTATTTTCTACTCCCATTCTCATGCAACAATGGAGCATGGTGAGGAGAAAATGGAAGAATCTCAATTGTCCAGACTCCTTTCTTGCTGCTCAAATTTTGCATCCTAATGGTCCACAGTCTCATTACAAAACTCTATTACTGCACCCAAATAGTCTATTAATCCATTATTGCAACTTAGTGGTCTAAAGTCCTATCACACTATGCCTTTCTTGCAACAAAGTTTTCCATTGTCCCCCAAAATATGCAATATTCTCATAACAGTTCTCCATTGTTACATCACAATGTTCTCCTGTCCCATCACAATGCTCCTCTGTGTCAACAGAATGCTGTTTTTGCACCCTGTGATCAAGTGTCCCATTACAGTGCCCAACTGTCTCTCTCAGTGCTCCATTGTTGCATCATAGTGCTCTAATGTCTCATCACAATGCTCTACTGAGGCACCACAATGGTCTACTCTTTTTCCACAATGTTCCACTGTTTCATCAAAATGCTCCATTGTTGCGTCACAATGGTCCAATTTCTCATTATGTTGCTCTATTGTTGTATGGTACACACCCCATCAAAATGATTAGCTGTCCCATTAAAATGCTTTCTTGTCTTATCACAATGGTGCATTGTTGAATCACAGTAGTCTACTGCCCTAAAGCAGTGCACCACTGTTACATCACAATGTTCCACTTTCCTATCACAGTCCTCCACTGCTTCCTCACAAAGAGCCATTGTTGCATCCCAGTGGTCCATTGACCTATCATGATGCTCCATTGTTGCAGCACAATGGTGCCATGGTCAATCACAATGCTCTCCTATTTTGTCACAATGCTGCACTGTTGGATCAGTGTTTCAGTGTCCTATAAATATATATATATATATATAT
>NW_008340850.1:600826-620823 GCF_000622305.1 Nannospalax galili
TTAAGGAATGAAAGAGAAGTCAGGTCAAGAAGAGAGCAAGGAGACCAACAGGAGGGGGTTAAGGCACCAGGGATTTGGTGTAAAGAGAGAATAAGCTTAGTATAATGCAATGATATACATATATATATATATATATATATATATATATATATATATATATGTCACTGTCTTATCACATTTTCCATTTACAGATAACAGTGCTCAAGTGTTACATTCCAGTGGCACACTTCCCTATCACAATGCTTCTATGTCACATCACAGTTGTGCCCTGTCCCAACACAATGACCACCTGTCTCACTGCAATGTTTAATTTTTACACCTCAGTGGTCCACTGTCCTTTCATGATGCTCCATTGTTGTAGCATATTGGTGCCAGGGCCCCAAAACTTTCTTATCTTGTCACAATGCTGCACAGTTGGATCAGTTTTTCAGTGTCCTGTAAATATATGTCACTGTCTTATTACATTTTCCATTAACAGATCACAATGCTCAAGTGTTGCATTCCAATGGTACACTGCCTATCACAATGCTCCAATGTCACATCACAATTGTACCCTGTCCCAATACAATGATCATCTGTCTCACCACAAGAGCAATTGTTATATCACAGTGGTACACTGTCCTATCACAAGCTCTAATGTCTCATTACAATGATCCATTGTCACATGTCAGTGTTCTACCATTATGTCAAAATACACCATTGTTGCATGACATGTTCCACTGTCACATCACAATGCTTAACTGTTCCATAAAAATTTCTTCATTGTTTCATCACAGTATCCCATTTTTACATCACAATGGTTCACTCTCCTATTACAAAGATTCACTATCTCAGCACAATGTTTCATTGTTGCATGACAATGGTCTACTGACCTTAGATAATGCTATGCTGTTACAAAACAGTGCTGCATTATCCCATGTAATGATCCCCTATCTAATCACAATACCCCATTGCTGCATCACAGTTTTCCACTGTCCCATCACAAAGTTCTGCAGTCTTATCACAATACTACATTGTTTCATCTGAGCTGTACAGTGTCCTATACCAATGCTCACATTGCAGTGGTTCTTTATTATGCTCCATGGAGTAACTATAACGTTCCTTTTCATCTCAATGGTCCAAAACCAATCACAATGTTCCCCTGTCTCATCACAATGCTCCACTCTCCCATTACATTGCTCCACTGTCTCATCACAATGCACCATTGCTACATCACAGTGGTCCACTATCACATCGCATGCTCCATTGTCTCATCACTATAGTTAACTGTCTAATAAAATGCTCCATTTTTCAATATAAATGGTTCACTTTTCCTTTACAAAGATCCACTGTTTTAAAAAAATGCTCCATTGTCACATAACAGTGATCCACTATCCCATCACAATACTCCAATATATCACCACAATGCTCCATTGTTACAGTACAATGGTCCATTGTCCTATGATAATGGTCCACTGCCCCATAAGATTGTACCACTCTCTCATCACAATGGTCCACTGTGACTTCACAATACTCTCCTGTCTCATCCCAGTGCTCCATTGCTGCTTCAAAATGATATACTGTCCTATCACAGAGCTTCACTCTCTTATCCCAGTGCTCTGTTGTTGCATCACAATGATCCCCTGTCCCATTTAAATGTTCACTTGTCTCATTGCACTGCTCAATTGTTTGCACTTCACCAGTCCATTGTTCCATCATAATGTTCCTCTCTCTTACTATAGTGATAAATTGTTCCATTACAGTCCAATAACCATGTGACACTGTCTCATTGCAGTATCTCACTGTCTAGTCAAGTGTTTTACTGTCTCTTCACTGTGTTCCATTGTTATATAACAATGGTTCACTCTCCTATCACAATACTCCATTATTAACTAATAATCCCCTCTTCTACCCACTGCTCCATTATTTTATCACAGTGGTCCACTGTACCTTTAGTTTACTCAATTGTCTAATAACAATGCTCCATTGTTTTATCATTGTGGTTCACTCTTATGTCAATGATCCAGTGTTACAACACAGTAGTGCCTAGTTCCATCACAGTACTCCAGCCTGTCATCACAAATTCCACTATTCCTTCACAGTGCTCTTCTGTCTAATCACCTTGCTCCTTTGCTCCTCATAATGGTCCACTCTCCCATTCCAGTGCTTCACTGTGTTATAATGCTTCATTGTTGTATTATAATGGGTCACTGTCCCATCACAATTCTCCCATCTCTTATCACAGTGCTCAACATGGTCCACTGTTCTATCACAATGCCCTACTCTCTCATCACAATGATCCACTGTTCCATCACAATGCTAAACTGTCACATAATGGTGCTCTGTTTTTGCATCACATTGGTCCACTGTCATCCAAATGGTGCACTTTCTCAGTGGTCCAATGTCCTATCACAATGATCAGTTGTTGAATCATAGTGGTCTACTATCCCATTGCAGTGCTCCACTGTGTCAATGTTATGCTCCATAATTGTATTACAATTGTACACAGTTCCATCACAATTCTCTCGTCTTATTACAATTCTCTGTTGTTGCATCAGCATGAGCCACTGTCCAATCACAATTATCCCCTAATATTTTTGTGCTCCATTGTGACAAAACGATGATCCACTGTCCTATCATAATGCTCCATTGCTATCGAACAACGGACTTTTGTGCTATCAATGTTCTGTTGTTCATTCTTAATGGTCCTGTCCCATCACAATGCTCCATTCTCTCATCACATCCACTTTCCCATCATATTCGTTACAGCTCCACTTTGTATCACAGTGGTTCACTATCCTGTCAAACTGATCCCATCTCATCATTACGTAGATGGTTGCATCACAGTGATCCACTGTATTATTACAATAATTTCTAGTTCATCACCATATTCCATTGTTGCAGTGCACTATTATGCTCCTACCACAATGCTTTCTTTGCCTCATCAAAATGGTCTCCTATTATTAGATCACAGTGCTCCCCATCCCATCACAGTGCTCATGTGTTTCATAACAAAGCACCTCTACCTCATAACAAAGCTCTATTTTTGCATCACAGTGGTCCACTGTCTTATAACAATGCACCATTGTTTCAACACAACTGTATCATAACTATATCATCACTATGCTCAACTCTCTCATCACATTGTTCCATGTTTGCATCCAAATTGTCCAACTCTCCTAGCACAGTGCTCCATTGTTACAACATAATGGTGACAGTCCCATCACAATGTTCGTCTGTCTCAGCACAATGCTCCATTGTTGCATCACAATGGTCCACTGTCCTATCTCAATGCTCCAGTGCCTTATCACAATGGTGAAATGCTCCAGCACAATGCTTCCCTGTCTCATAAGACCATTGTTACTTCAAACTGGTCCAGGTTCAGTCACTATGCTACATTGTCTTGTCATAATTCTCCACTGTTAAAACTCAGTGATCCACTGCACCATTGTTGCATCAAACTGGTCCAGGTTCAGTCACTATGCTACATCCTTTTGTCATAACTATCCACTGTTAAAACTCAGTGGTCCACTGCTCCAACACATACGCCACTGCCTCACCACAATGGTTAACTGTCCAATCATAGTACTACATGGTCTCATCACAGCACTTCACTGTTGTATCGCAATACTCTACTGTCCCATCATATTACTCTATTGCTCCTTAGTAGTGGTTCCCAGTCATATCACAATGCTCTCTTGTTGCATGAAAATAGTTTTCTGTCCCATCACAATATTCAACTCTCTCATAACAATGGTCATTGTCCCTTAACGTACTCCCTGTCTTAAAACAAAGCTAAAATTTCCATTCTAACATTACAGTTGTCTCTGTCCTATCCTAAAGCTCCCCTGTCTTGTGACAATGCTAAATTTTTGCATCACAGTAGCCCAATATCATATCAAAATCTTACACTATCTCATCAGAATGCTCAATTATTGCTTTAGAGTAGTTCAATAACCTATCACAATGCTCTATTGCTGCATCACAATAGTCCACTGTCCCATCATAATTCTTTACTTTCTCATCACAATAGTTTTTTTTAATCTCATCACAATGCACCAGTCATCATAATGCTACAGTTTTCACCACAATTATCCACTCTCCCATCACTTGCTCTTCTGTCTCAACACAGTGCTCCATTTTTGCATCACAGTGTTACAGTGTCCCATCAAATTGATCCTCTGTTCCCTCTTTATATTCAAATGTTGCATCACAGTGGTCCATTGTACCATCACAATGCTCCCTTGTCTTGTCACAATGCTCCACTGGGTCCTAATGGTCCCCTGCCCTACTACAATATTATATTGTTACCTAACCATGGTCACCTGTTGTATCACTACATTGTTACATTACAATGGTCCACTGTCAAATTAAATTACTTAATTGTATCATAATAATGCTTCATTAATTCATAACAATAGTTCATTTTCCTATCAAAATACTCCCCTGTAACATCACAATGTTCCTCTCACAATGTTCCCCTCTTCCATCAAAATGGTTCATTGTCCATTCACCATGATCTCTTGTTTCATCATCATGCTCCATTGTATCCTCACAATGGCCCCTCTCAAATTACAGTGCTTCACATTTTCATCACAAGGCTCCTTTATTGCATCACAAGGGTCCACTGTAGTATCTCTGTGCACCCCTGTTTCATCACAATGCTGCCCAATAATAATGCTTCCATGTTTCACTGCAGTACTCCACTGTTGTATCACAGTGGTCCACTGTCCTATAGCAATGCTGCATTCTTTCACCACAGTGGTCCATTGTCCCATCACAGTGCTCCCTTGTCTCATTACAGTGCTCAGTTGTAGCTTTACAGTAGTCCATTATCATATCCAAATGTTTCATTGTGTTATTAGAATGGCCCTCTTTTGCATCATAATGGGTCACTGTCTTATTGCAATACTCTCATGTCTTATCACAATGCTATGTTACTTTAAAAATATTTTATTTATTTTTTATGTGTATGAGTGTATTGTTTGCATGTATATAAGTGCATCCATTGTTGAAATGCAATGGCCCACTATCCTATCACAAAGCTCCATTCTCTCATCACTATGGTCCATTATTGTAACACAATAGTTCACTGTCCTATCAGAATAGTTCATTGTATCTAACAATGGTTCCCTATCCTATCATGCTTCTCCTTTGCTTCATCACAATGGTCCACTGTCCCAACAAATTATTCAGTTTTCTCATAATAACATTCAACTGCTTCATCACAATGGTACACCATCATATTACAACTCTCCACTGTCACATCAGAATTTTAACCTGTCCCATTATAATGTTCCACTCTCTCATCACAATTGTCCATTGTCCCTTCACAATGCTATCCTGCCTCGTTACAGTGCTCCATTGCTGACTAACAATGGTCCACACTCCCTTGACAATTTTCCCTTGGTTCATCACATGCTCCATTTTTCCATCTCAGTGGTCTACGCTCTTTGCAATCCTCCATTTTTCATTATAATGCTCCACTGTCCCATCATTATGTTCCACTGTCTAAGTACAATGCTTCATTGATGTATACAAATGTTCCACTGTCCTACAACATTGCTTAATTTTTACTTTACAATGGTTTACTGTTCCACCACCATGCTCCCATGTCTCATCACAATGTTCTGTCTTTCCATCAAATGTCCTATCACAGTGCTTTCCCAAGAATGTTCAGCTGTCCTAGTACACTATTCCATTATCTCATCACAATTTTCCATTGTGCTATCACAATGCTCCATTGTTGCATCACACTGGACCTCTGTTGCATCACAATGTTCTTATTTCTCAATACAATACTCCATTGTTGCATCATTGTTGTCCACTATAAATATACAATGCTCTCCTATCACAGTTCTCCATTGTCTCATCACAGTGTTTATTTTTGTATCACAATAGCCCACTGTCCCATCACACTACTCAATTGTGACCTAAAAATTGTGCCCTGTCCTATCAAAAGACTACATTGTAGCACTGTGCTGTACTCCATTGTTTCAACACAATATTTCATTGTTAACTAACAATCATCCACAGATTTACCACATTTCTTGACTTTTTCTTCACAATGGTCCCCTTTGCTCTCCATTCACTGTCACTTCGAAATTCACTGTCACCTCACAATGCTTTGTACTCCATTAACTGTCACTTCAAAAGTCTCTCCTGTCTCATCATAATACTCTATTGCTGACTCACAATGCTCCATCCTTCCATTTCAATGCTCCATTGTCTCATCACAGTGCTCCATTGTTGCATCCTAATGGTCTAATATCCTATCACACTGCTCCTTGTTGCATCATATTAGTCCACTGTCCCATCAAAATACTCAGCTGTCTCATAATGATGCTCCACTTTTTCATCACAGTAGTCCAAGTTCCTATCACTATGTTACATCACAGTGTTCCCCTCTCCCATCACTATGCTCTTTGTCTCAAAATAATGCTCCATTTTTGAACCACAGTGATTCAATGCCATATATTAAGATGCCAATGTCTCATCAAAACGATCCACTGTCCCATCACAATGCTCTATGGTTTCAACACATAGCTTCATGTTACATTCTAGTGATCTGTCCTGCCATAATGCTCCATTATTACATCAAAATGGTGTCCTGTCCATCACTATTCTAACCTGTCTCATCACAATGCTTTATTATTGTAAAATAATACAGTGGTCAAAAAATCCCATAAGACTGCTAAATTGTCTCAAAACAATGTTCCATTTTAAAAACCATAATGGTCCACTGTCTCATCACATACTACATGGTGTCATCACAATGTTACATTGCTGCATCATAATGGTCCACTGTAGTATCACAATGCTCTTCTGTCTCATCACAATGATCCAGTGTCCCTTCACAATATTCCTCTGTCTCATCACAATACACAATTGTTATAACTAAGCGACCCATTGTCCAATCACAATGCTATATTTTCTCATTTTAATATTGCATTGTTACATTTCAATTGTCCACTGTCTCAACACATGCTCCACCTTCTCATCACAATGCTCCATTTTTAGATTACAATTGTCTAAATTCCCATCACAATGCTCCCTTGTTTTATCATAATGCTCCATCATTGTATCATTATAGTTCACTCTGTCTTCACAATGGTCCATTGTCCTTCTATAGTGATGCATAGATGCCATACAATGGTCAATTCTCCCATCACAAGGTTACACAGTTTCATCACAATGTTCCATTTTGGCATCACAATGATCACTCTTCTATCACTGTGGTCCATTGTTAAAACACAATGTTTTGCTATCTCATCTGGGAGCTCCCCTGTCTCATGAAAATGCTTATTTTTTTAATCTCCATGGTTGACTGTCCTATCACAGTGTCCCCTTGTCTCATTCCAGTGCTCTTTTGTTGCATCCCAAAGGGTCAATATCATTACAATGCTGTAGTCTTGGACACCAAAGTCCATTCTCCTATCACAATACTCTTTTGTTGTATCTGAAGGGCTTAATATCCTATCATACTGCTCCACTGTTCCACCAAACTTGTCCACTGTCCCATAAAAATACTCAGATTTCTCATAACAATGCTTCATTGTTTCTTTGTACCAGTCCCTTGTCTTATAACAGCTATATCTTTTGAATCATAGTACTCATTGTTTTATCCTTATTGTCCAATGTCCTATCATACTGTTGGATTTTTCCATCAAAATAATCCTCTGTCCTATCAAAATGCTCAGTTGTCTTATAGCAACACTCAATTGTTTCATCACAATGGTCCACTTTCCTATTACAGTGCTCCATTGTTACATCACAATGTTCCTGTGTCTTATAATAATGCACCATTTTGCTTCAGTGATCCGCTTTCTGATCACAATCCCCTTCTCAGATCAGTGTTTCAATGTTGTATCACAAGGGTCCATTTTCCTAGCTCCATGCTCCAATATTATATATCACAATTGTACACTGTTCCATCACAAGCTCACTTCTCTCATTCCTGTGCTCCATTGTTGCATCACATTTGTCCACTAGCCTATAATTCCACTACAGTCTTCCATCACAATGGTTCAGTGTCCCATAACATTGCTCTATTATGCTATCACACTGCATTGTATGATGATGGTGCACTGTCTTATCATGCTGGATCACTGTCCTGTCACTCCACCATCACATCACAATGTTCCATTGTTGCCTTCCTGTGGTCCACTGTCATATAACAATGCTAAATTGTTTCATCACAATGGTTTACTGTCCCATCAAAAGTATTACCTATCTTATGGAAACGGTTCACTGTTGCACCACAATTGTGCAGTGCCCCATTACAATACTCCACTGTATCATAACCATGCTCCATTGTTGCACATTAGTGGTCTACACTGCAATCACAGTGCTACCCTGTTTCATCGCAGTGCTCCATTTTAGCATCTCTATGGTTCACTGTCCCATAAGAATGCTCACTGTCTCATCACAGAGCTCCATTTTTGCATCAATTTTGCATCACAGCGGTCCATTGTCCACTCACAATATTCCATTATTTCCTGACAATGATGGTCCATTTTCCCCCCAAGCGATCTGTCTCACCACTATATTCCATTATTGGATCAGCGGTAAACTGTTCTACCACAATGCTCCCCTGCCTCATCACAATGTTTCAATTTTCCATCATAATTGTCCACTGTCCAATCACAATATTCCACTCTCTCATCACAATGGTGTACTGTTCTATCACAATGTTTATACTGTCTCATCACGTTTTAGCACATGTTGGATTCTTGCATAACACTTGTCCATTGTCCCATCAAAATACTCAATTGTCGTATAAGTATTCTCCATTATTTTGCCACTTTTCCTATGAAAATACTCTATTGTTACATCACAGTGTTCCTCTGTCTCATCACAATGGTTCTGTCTCATAATAATGCCCATTTTTTGCATCACAGTTATCCACTATCACATCATAATGACAACTCTCTCATTTCAATGATCTATTATTTTATCACAACGTGTAAATTTTATATTACAGTGTTCCAATCTCTCATCATAGTGCTCCATTGTTGCATTACAATGGTCCACTGTCCCATCATAATGGTCCCCTTTCTCCTCAAAATGCTCCACAAAGGGGCTGAAAAGATGGCTCAGCACTTAAGAGCACGGGCTGCTCTTGCAGAGGACCCAGGTTTTGTTCCAAGCACCCACATGGCAACTAACAACTATCCTTAACTCTGGCTCCACGGGGTTTGATGCACTCTTCTGACCTCCACGGGCATTGAATGACACTGGTGCACTTACATACATGCAGATAAAACAATCATGCACATAAAATAATGAACTCCTTTAAAAAATTCTCCACAGTTACATCTTTGTGACCCATTGTCTGAACACATGCCCCTCTATCTCATCACAGTGGTTAACTCTACCATGACAGTACTCCACCATCTAATGACAATGCTCCATTGTTGCATTACAATACCTCACTGTCTCATCACAATGCCTTCTCATCTCATCACAATGTCTACAATGGTCCATAGTCCAATCACAATGCTCTTTTATTTGCATCATACTGGTCTAATGGCCCATCGCAATGCTTTCCTGTCTCATCAAAATGCAAAATTTCTGCCTCATAGTGATCAAATATCCCATTCCAGTGTTCCATTGTAACATCACAATGGTCCACTGTCTTAACACAATGGCACATTTTAAATCACAAAGGTCCATTGTCTCATCAAATTGCTCCACTCTTTCATCACAATGCTCCAGTGTTGTTGCACCACAATTAGTTGCTGTCATATAACAATGTCACACTATTACATCATAATGGTTCATTGTCCTGTCACAATGGTCCAGTATCCATAACTATGCTCCTCTCTCTTAACACAATGATCTGCTGTCCTTTAAAAATATGCTCCTGTCTCATCACAATGCTCCATTGATTCCTCACTAGTTTCCATTCTTCCATCATTATGCTTCACTGTCTCAACATAATCTTCCATTTTTACATCACAATGGTCCCCTCTTCTATCACAATGGTTCACTTTTACCTCATGGTTGTTTACTGTCCCATCTCAGTGATCCCCTATCTCGTCTCATGCACACTCTTCATTGTTGCATCTAAGTGGTCAACTGTCCCATCACATTGCTCCTGATCTCTTCACCATGCTACACTGTTGCATCACAATGGTGCATTCCCTAGAAGAGTGCTCAAGAATCTCATCACGATGTTCTACTCTCACATCACAGTGCTCCAGGATCTCAACATAGTTCTTCAAAAATGTATTCAAATGATCCTTTATCCTAAAACAATACCCCATTGGGCCATTTTTGTCCACTGTCTCATTATAAAGCTCCCCTGCTCATCACACTGCTCTAGTGTAGTACCACAGTAGTCTACTCTTCTCTCACGGTCTTGTCAAAATGGTCCAGTAACCTATCACAGTGCTCCATTACTTGCATCACAATGGTCTCTGTCCAATTACAGTATCCCACTGTGTCATCAACATGCTCCTTTTTTTCTTTTTACAACATAGTGGACTACTGTAAAAACCACAGTGCTCCCTTATCTTATTATAGTTCTTTGTTATTGCATCCCAATGGTCCAGTATCCCATCACAATACTCCACTGTCTCAGCAAATTGTCTACTATCCCTTCACAATGCTCTCCTGTGTCATCACAAAGCTCCATTGCAGCCACACAATGATTTGTTCTCCTATCAAAATGCTTCACTGTCTCATCACAATGCTACATTGTTGTGTCACAGTAATCCACTGTCTATTGCATTGTGCAATTTATAAATAAGAAAGATCCACTCTTCCATCTCAGTGTTCCCCTATCTCACCACAGTTCTCCATTGCTACACCATAATGGTGCATTGATCTATAATAAGGCTCTTCTTATAAGAGTAGTCCACTTTTCCATCACAATGCTTCACTATCTCATCACAATTCTCCAAAATTGCATCATAACGATCCACTCTCAATGATCCATTTTTGGAACATCCACTTTCTCAGAACAATGCTTACCTTTATCATCTTAATACTCGTTATTTCAATTCAGTTGTCCCTGTTTCATCACAAATTTCCACTATCTTATCACAACACTCAATTGTTGCTTCCCAGTTATCCAAAGTTCTATCATACTGCTCCATTGTTGCATCATAATGGCCCATTGTCACATCAAAATACTCAGTTGTCTTATTACGATCTTCCATCATTTAATCACAATATCCCACTCTTCTATAACAATGCTCCAGTTTTACTTCACAGTGTTCTCTTCTCCCAACAAAATTCTACTGTGTCTCCTAATAATGCTGTATTTGTGGAACACAGTAGTCCATGGTCCCATCATAACGATCAATGTCTCATGTCATTCCTCCGTTTTGGGTACGAAAGGTCAAATTTTTCATCACAATGTTCCTGTCTCAATACAATGCTTCATTGTTTCATCAAAGTTGTCTACTGTCTTATAATAATGCACCAAAATCACATCACAGTGGTCAAATGTTGCACTACAAAGCTCACTTCTTATCATAATGATCCATTGTTATCCTCTCAATGGTCTAATGTCATATGACAATACTCCAGTGTTACATGACAAAAGTGCTGCCCTGTACTATCACAATGCTTCTGTCTCATTATAATACTCATTTTTTTACATCATAATAATGCTCCATTGTTTCATTGTAATGGTCCTATGTTGTATCACAGTTCTCCACTGTTTTATTATAACACTCTCCTGTCCCCTCACAATGCTTCACTCTCTCATATCAGTGGTCCATTGTTGCATCACAATGATCCCTGTCTAATCAATGCTCAATTTTTTCATCACCATGAGATGCTCTCCAGTCTCATTACAATGCTGCATTTCTTGCTTCCTCACAATAGGGCATTGGCTCATCACCATGCCCCAATCTCTCATCACAATGCCCCATTTTTCATCACAGCAGCCCACTGTCTTAATGCTTCATTTTTATTCCATAATGGTTCAATGTCCCAACTCAATGCTTCCCCATCTCATCAAAATGCTCCATTGTTATATCGCAATGGTCCACTATCCTATCACAACATTGTTGCATCACAATTGTTCACTGTTCCATTATATTGCTCCACAATCTAAACAAAAGGCTTGCTTTCTTTTATTTAAGTAGGCCATTGTTTCATCACAGTGCTCCTCTGTCTCATGACAGTGGTCCATTGTTGCATCACTATGGCCCCACTGTTCCATCACAACAGTCCACTAGTTCAGTACAGTGTTTAAGTATTGCATCACAATGATTCAGTGTCCTCCCATCACAATGCTCCATTCTCCCATCACAGTGGTTCACTGTTCCTTTAAAATGCTCACCTTTCTTATCACAATGCTCCAATGCTACCTCACAGTGGTCAACATTCTCATCATAATCCTTCACTGGCTCGTCACAATGTTCCTTTTTGACTCAATTTTTCACTGTCTTAGTAAAATACCTCATTGTTGCTCCCCAAAGTTCAAGTATCCTATCACAATAGTACATTGTTGTCACATAATGATCCATTGTCCCATCAGAATATTCACTTGTCTCATAATAATAATGCATTTTTCATCACTGTGTTCCACTGTCCTTTCACAATGCTCTATTGTTATATCACAAGGTTCTCCTGTCCCAATCAATATTCCTTTGTCATAACAGTGCTGCAGTTTTGCATCACAAGGGTTGACTGTCCATCACAGTGTTCCCTTCTCTCATCACAATGTTCCTCTGTCTCACATCAATGTTCCATTTGTGCATCACAGTGCTACAATGTCCTATAAAAATGATCCACTGCCTCATCTCTATGCTACATTGATGCATGACAATGGTCCAATCATTCACCACAATTCTTCACTGTATCATCATAGTGCTCCATTTTTGCATCACTATGGTTCTTTGTCCCTTTACAAAACTCCTTTGTCTCATCATAGTTGTGTCTTATAGTGGTTCACTGTCCTATAATAATGTATCACATCACAGTGGTTGAGTGTTCAATCACAATGTTTCACTATCTCATTAAATGCTCCATTGTTGTGTGACAATGTTCAGTGTATGATCACAGTGCTATGTTGTTACATTATAATAGTGCAACTTTCTCTCACAATGTTCCACTCTCTTATCACAGTGTTCCATTGCTTCATCACGATGGTCTTTTGTCTTATTACAGTGTTCATTGTTACATCTCAGTGGACCACTGTCCCATCTCAGTGTTCCCTTGTCTTATCAAAACACTTCAATGTTTCATCAGAGTGCTGTCCTGTTACTAAACTCCAATGTCTACTTACACTGCACAGTTCTTGCATCACAGTGGTCCACTGTAAAATCAGTGTTTCCTTCTCCCATCAAGTGGCTCTATTGTAGCATTACAGTACTCCCCCACCCATTGAAAAACTATACTCTCAACACAACACTACATTGTATCAAAATTGTCCACTGCCCCATCAAAATACTAAAATGTCTTAATAATCCTCAATTGTTTATCATAATGATCCATTCTATGAAATTCTCCATTGTTACATCACAGTGCTCCCCTATACCATCACAATGCTTCTCTGTCTCATAACAGTGTTCATTTTTGCCTCACAGTGGTCCACTGTCCTATGACAGTGCTCCAGTATCTCATCTCAAAGCTCCATTGATGCATCAAAATGGTCCAATTTTCCATCACAATGCTCTATTCACAAGTAATATTGCTCCATCGTTGTATATACTGGTCCACTGTCCTATAACAATGTGCCACTGTCTCAAAGCAATCACAATTCACCACTCTCTCATCACAATGCTTCATTGTTGCATCACAATGTTCCACTATCTTATCAGATAAATCACTCTTGCATGCTAGTGGTACAATGTCCTAACACATTGCTCAATCATCGCATTACAGTAGTCCATTGTCCCATCAAAATGCTCTACTGTTTCCACTGTCCCATTAAAATGCTCAATTGTTTCATCACAATATTCCCCCTGTCCTATCAGTATTCCTATGCCTCAATGTGCATCACAGTGATCCACTGTCTTATCACAGTTATCCTGTTCCATTTCAGTGCTCCATTGTTATATGGCAATGGTCCAATTTTCCACCAAAAATTATTCAGTATATCTTCAAAGTGCTTCATTTTTGGATGACAATGGTCCAGTCTCCCTTCACAAAGCTCCCCCATTGTAGCAGAATTCTCTATATTTGTGTAACAGTAGTTCAGGCTCCTTTAATAGTGCACCACTGTCATATCACAATGGTTGATTGTACCATCACAATGCTCCATTAGCTCATCAAAATGTTCCATTGTTGCATGACAATGATTCAGTTTTCCACTACAATTCTCTGTTCTCACAGTGCTCATTTATGTATCATAATGGTCTAGTGTATCAAAATGCTCCCATAAATCATTATAATTCTCTGTTATATCAAAGTGGGCAATCCAAACTAAATGCTTCCTATCTCATAAAAATGTTCCATTGTTGCATTGCAAGAGTCCACTCTCTCATCACAAAGCTCTACTCTGTCATCACAGTACTCCATTGTTCTATCACAATCATCCATTGTTATAACAATGCTCAATGGTTACATTATAATGATCCACTGTCCCATTTCAGTGTTCCCTTATTTCATCCCAATGGTATCTTGTCCTATCACAATGCTATATTATTATATCACAATGGTTCAGTGATCCATAAAAATAATCCCTTGTCTATTGCATCTTCCACTGTTGCATCACAGTGGTCCACTGTTACACCAAAATGATTTCCAATCTGTTAACAGTGTCCCACTTCTGTTTCTCATTTTCCATCTCATTGTTACAAATCATTGCATATCATCACCTATCACAAAGCCCCACTGTATTATTAAAATGTTTCACTGCTATCACAATGCTCTACTGTTTCATCACAATTGATATCTGTCCCATCTCAGGGCTCTATTGTCTTGGGACAGTGCTCCAATTTTACATCAGAATGGTCCACTGTTCCATCACAATGTTCCCGTTTCTCACCTCAGTGTTCCACTGTTTCATCCTAGTATTACACTGTCTCACAATGCTCCATTTTTGTATCACATTGTTCCACTCTCCTATTATAATACTTCATTGTTGCATCCCACATGTCCAATACCTTATCACATTGCTCAGTTGTTGCATCATAGTAATCTGTCCCATGGAACTATGAAAATATAACAATGCTCTATTGCTTTTCACATTGGTCTACTTTCCTATCAATTTGCTCGACTGTTACATCACAGTGTTCCACTGCTCTTCCAGAATTCTCTGTCTCATAACAATGCTCCACTTTGCCTCACAGTGGTAAACTTTCCCATTACAGTGCTCCAGTGTCTCATCAAAAAGCTCCATTGATGCATCACAATGGTCCAATTTTCCATCACAATGCTCCACTGTTACATATTTGTACATATAGTGAGCATCAAAATGGCTCACTATCCCACTACATTGTTCCCCTGTCTAAGCACAATGGCCTATTGTTTCAGTATAATTATCCATTGTCTTTTAATGATGTGCCTTGTATCAAAACAACAGTCCACTTTCCCATCACATTTTTTTGCTCTTAGTACAATGCTCCATGTTTGCATTCCAGCATTTCACTGTTCTATCACAATACTGTACTGTTACATCCCAACACTCCACTATCTCACAACAGTGCTCAATTGTTGCTTCACAGTATTTCAGTGTCCCATAACAATGCTCCATTCTCTCATTAAATCATCCGATGTCCCTTCATAATATTTTTGAATGTCTCATCACAATGCTCCTTTGTGCCCTCAATATGGTACACTTTTCTATCATCATACTTCACTGCCTCAACACAATGCTCCATTCTTGTGTCACAGTGATTCAATATTCTATCACAGTGATCCAGTTTTACATCACAATGATCCACTATCCAATCTCAAAATACCTGTCTCTTCTAAAGGCTCAATTTTTGCATCTCAGTGATTCACTGTCCCATTGAATTGCTCCCTTGTCTTATCACAATGGCACATTGTTGTATTACGATAATTCACTGTCTTTTATCAATGTTCCACACTCATTACAATTGTCCACTGTCCCATAAAAATGCTCTACTGTCTCATCACAGTTCTCCACAAATGCATCCCAATAGTACACTATTTTATAGCTGTGTCTCGTTACATCAAAATGTTCTAACATCCCATCACAATGCTACCTTGTCTAATCACAATGCTTCATTGTTGCATCTCAGGGGTCTATTGCCCTATCACAATGCTCCACTGTGTCATCAGCATAGATGAATATCCTTTCATAATACTAAACTCTTGTATCACAGTGGTTCAGTGTCCTACACAAATATTCCATTGTTACATCTCAACGGACAACTTTTCCTTCTCAGTGCTACCCTGTCTCATCACAATGCTCCATTGTTACAGCACACTCTTTCACTAAGTGATCACAGTGTTTCCCCCTCTTCATCATAATGTTTCGTTGTTGTATCACAATAGTTCACTGTCTTTTAACAATGGTTCATATTCATATCACAATGCTCCACTGTTCCAACACAGTGCTCCACTGTCTCATTACAATTCTTCATTGTTACATACCAATAATCTACTGTCCTACCACAATGCTACACTGTTAAAACACAGTTGTTCCATGTCCCATCAAAATGATTCCCTATCTTATCACAATGCTCCATTGTTGCATCATAGTGGTCCACTGTACTATAACAATGCTCCCCTCTTTCATCACAATGTTCCATTATTGCACCACATTGTTACATCCTCCTATCACAATGCTGTATTGTCTCATCACAATGGGCACCTCTCCTAATACAGTGCTCTACTCTATCATCACAAGGATCCATTGTTACATCACAATGATCCACTGTCTTAACACTACTGCACCAATAGAGGTAGTCTGCTATGCTGGTCATTATGATTATTAGGCTTTTGGCCTGGGTTGGACTATTGATTGATTTTTCTCCTTTAGCATTTGCATAGTATCTTCGAGAATTATGAGAGCTAAAGTTCAGGTAGAAGGCAACCAGGTCAGTTCCTGCTCCATTGCTCCAAGTCCTGTGTCCAAAGTATTTCCTAACTTCAGCAGCAGGGTCTTCTTATCTTCCAGATATGGTAGATAACCTAGATCTCTGGCAATGTGTTATTTGGGGAGTCTCTTGGACCATTCTGACCAACCATTCAAAGGGAGGTCTCTCTTGTCTGGAACTGTGTTCCTTACCATACAGCCCCCAGGTATACATATACACTAATGTTCAGACACTGTATATGCATTTCTTAGGGGATTTCAGAGGCAGCACATTTCCTTCTGGCTTCCCTAGTCCCCAAGATGCATTCATCTCTACTATCTCTCCTTCCATCTAACCTCCCTCTTCCTTCCTCAGTCCAAGCGCCCCCACTCTCCCCCCAACCACACCCACATCCTGCCATTTCCCTCTCCTGAGTTCCCTCTTCCCTCACCATGGCCCTCTGCATATCCCTCTATCCTCCCCTACCAGCTGAACACTCACACTTTCCCCATCTCCCACCTGGTAACATTTGTTCCCTACTATCCCCCTCTTTCTGGTTCCTTCTTTTTCCTTACCTCCATTTATTCTTTCCATTTTCCTGGAACCTGGTGTTACATATATTATCACATATAAAACATTGGGTACTAGATCCCCATATAAGGGTGTGAATATATACTCACATACAATGGATTGGTGCTAGATCCCCAAATGAGAAGATATTTCACTTGCTTTTCTGTATTTGTGTTGCTTCACTTAGTATAATGGTCTGTAGTTTCATCCATTTACCTGCAAATTTCATCTTTTCTTACTGCTGAGTAGACATTTATTATGTAAACATACCACATTTTCATTATCCATTTGTCAGTTGAGAGTTGTTTCCATTTCATTGCTATTGTGAAGAGACCAGGAACAAACATGAATGTACAGGTATCTCTACAGTAGGATGAACCCTTTGGGTATATGCCAAGGAATGGTATAAGCAGATCATATAGTAGATTAATTTTTATTTTTTTGAGAGTTCTCCACACTGCTTTCCATAGCGGTTACACGAGTTTCTGTTCCCACTAGCAGTGAATGAGCATTTCCCTTTCTCCACATCCTCACCAGCATTTGGTTTCTTTCATTCTCTTGATCTTAGTAAGTCTGACTTGGGTAAGATGGAATTAAATTTTTTTTTATTGAATTTTTTTGTATTTCATGCAGAATGTCTTAAATAACTTTATAGCCCCTTCCCCACTGGCACCCACCCATAGTTGCCCAACTGGAATTCATACATTCTGTAATTTGTGTTAAGGCCTATCATATCAAGTTAGTGTCCCCAGATGTCCCTCAGTGCAAATTCATCCCTTGAGGTCAGGTCAGTCTTTCTAGAGTCCCTCCCTTTAAAAAGATCAGCTCTTCCTCACCAGCAGTAATCAACTGCCAATAATTCTTCGAGGAAGATTGGGACTGCTGCCCATTTCCACAGTTCTGTGCTGCTTTTTTTTGTCTGCTTGAGTTTTCATGGGTCTTGTGCATCCTATGAACTTTGACACCATTGCTGTAGGTTCATACGAGAAGGGTCTCAGGAACCTGTAGGACTCTATTTCCACATGGTCATGCACCTCCTCCTTGGCTCTTACAATCTTTCCTCCCCTTCCTCTGAAATGGTCCTTGAGCACTGGGTGGGTGGATTTTAATGTAGGAGTCATTTCCAAGGACCCACAATCTGTAGACTATTATTTTCAACTTTTTGGCTATTTGTGGCCTTTTCCTGATCCTCTGTTGCATGAGGAAATTTCATTAATGAGAATTGAAAGATGAATTAGTGTTCTCTTCATTCCTTGTTCTGTGTTCTGTGAACCTTAGGTGTAGAGGTTGCATTGTAGATGTGAACTATATTAAAAAGGAGTGGAGATAGTTGGCATTCTTGTCTGGCTCCTCATTTTTATGGGAATGCTTCCATTTTTTCTCCATTTAGAATGATGGTGGCTGTGGGTTTGTGACATGCAGTTTTAATTAAGTAGACGCATGTTTCCTCCAGTCCAATTCCCTTTAGGACTTTTATCATGAATGCATGCTAAATTTTGTCAAAGGCCTTTTCTGCATCTTTTGAGATGACCATGTGATTTTTATCTTTGAGTCCATTTATATGACTTGTGACATTTATTGACTTAAAACCATTCCTATATCTCTGGAATAAACCCTACTTGAATGTTGGAATGATCTTTTTGATGTGTGTCTGTATGTGGTTTGCTGTCGGGACTCAGGTTTGCTTTGCTTAGTGCAGAACCTGCTGGCTTTGGGGCAGAGGGTCTGATTGGCAACAGAGTCAAACTCTGGGACCTGTGTCTTCCCAACAGGATGATTTGTTTTAGAATTCAGATGGTTTTTATACATCCCAAGGAACTAGCAGTCACGTGGGATATGACAGTCACATACAAAGATTTAGGGTACAAAGAAACAGGACATTTAGTCTGTTAGTTGGCACCAGAAGGATTCTTAAGGTTTTACTTAAGGTTATCAATGCCCATCCAGTAATTTATTGGCCACAGTGTTTTCTTTCTTAGAGCTAAAAGCATGGTGAACTTTTAGCTTTTAGCTCAGGAATAAACCTTTAACCTGGCCTAATATCTTAGCCAGAGAGAGCTGAGTTATTTGTTCAGGACAAGGAGATGAGCTAAGGGTTGTTGACCAAAATGCTTTCCCAAAGAGCAGGGAGCCTGCACTTTTATTACCAGGCTGCTTCCTCCTGCTAGTCTAGCAGTGTTCTGCAAGACAAGGATTATCAGAGCCACTGTTTTCAGTGCCCCTCCCTTTAACAGAGAATGCAGCCTGGACCTATAAGTTTTAGGCTCACCTCACCCTAGGGCCTGGCATCTATGTTCATTAAAATATGTGTTTATAATTTTCTTTTTTGGTTGTGTACTTACCTGGTTTTGGTATAGAAGGAATTTGGGGATTGTCATTCTGTTTCCATTTTATTGAATAATTTATAATTTATGTAGTATTGCTTTTAGAACTTCTTTAAATGTCTGATAGAATTCTGCTGTGAATCCATCTGGGCCTGAGCTTTTTTAAGTTGGGCAG
>NW_008340850.1:620948-627188 GCF_000622305.1 Nannospalax galili
TAAAATATAAATTTTTAAAGTATTACATTACAATAGTCTGGATTACATTTTGGAATCTGATGTGATGTTTCCATTTTCATATCTGATTTTGTTAATTTGTATTTGCTCCTTCTTTCTTGATTAACTGTGCTAATGGTCTATCTTGCTTAACTTTAAAAAACACCCAGCTCTTAGATTCATTGAAGTTTTTGTATTGTTTCTATTTCATTAATTTCTGCTATGATTTTTCTTATTTCTTTTCATTTACTAGGTTTTTTTTTTCCTTTCCAGAGTTTTGAGTTGTATTGTTAAGTCATTTAAATTTACTCTTTCTGATTTTTGAATGTAGGCATTAAGAGTTATAAACTTCCCTCTTAGGACTGCTTTTAAAGTGTCTCAGAGGTTTTGTTGTGCTGTATTATCCCCTATGTTTAGTTCCAGAATAGTTTTATTTCTTTCTTAATTTATTTTTTGACTAATTCATCATTCATGAGTGTTTTATTTAATATAGGAATCCTGTCAAGGATCAGCACTCTGCATCATTCTGTATGCTTTGACCATGTATGACGTTTTGTGTTCCTTGCCCTCTGTTACATGAGGAAGCTTCAATGATGAGAATTTGAGATGCATTAGTGTCCTCTTTACACTTTGTTCTGTGTTCCGTGAGCCAAAGGTATAGAGGTTGCATTGAAGATATACCACTTAGGCTTAGGAATTTCACAGAAAATGTGTGTGTCTATGTGTGATACTCTGTAATAGTCTCCATTTGGTGCAAAAGAAGCTTCTTTGATGAGTGGCAACAGGGATATTTGTCTGTAAATATTAGGATACATATTTTGCACATAGTAAGAAATTACATTTGTCTAGGGAAGTGACAGTCTTGGGTTTTGTCTAAGATCTATGACCTCTCAAGTCATGTATATTTGATCATGTTTACAGTACCACACGTGAATTTCTTTCCACTGAGTGGGATTTTATTCCAATTAGATAGCTGTTGATTGCCCCCAAGATAAAAGTGTCACTACTGCACTAATGCATTTTGATGGTCATTGATGTGGTCTTGAAGATGGTGTTGGACCATTGATTGATGTTCTCCTTTAGCACCTTACATAGTTCTCTCCAAAGTTATGAGAGCTAGCCTTCAGGGGAAGTGGCTTCCAGGTCAGTTCTAGGTCCATTGCTCCAAATCCTGTGTTTGAAGTGTGTTCTGTCTTGAGCAGTATGGTCTTACCTTCAAGTTCTGGGAGGCAATCAAGGACTGTGGCAATAAATAGCCTGTGTAATTTTGGGAGTCTTTTGGACCATCCTGGCCAACAAATCAAAGGAAGGTTTCTCCTGTATCCTAAGTGGCACTGTTTCTTGTTATGTATCCTTTAGCTATACACATGGACTCATGTACACATATTATATGTGTAATTGTAATTATGTTTTGGACTAATATGATTGCCTCTGGTTTTCTACACTAGCTAGGCATTATTTATCTCTCCTCTCACTCTCTGTGTTTAACCCTTCCTCCAGGGCTTCCCCATTTAAAGTGATCCAATTTCCCTCATTTCTCCCTTGATAATACCAGTCTCCTATGGTCCCATCTCTGTTGAGCTCCTTCTTTCCCTTTATCTCCAAAGTTCCTTGTATAACCCTCCCTCCCCTGTCCATTTAAATACCCCCATTTTATCCATTTCTTCCTTAGTAACACCTGTCTCCTACTGTTCTCTCTCAGATTCCTTCTTTCCCTTTGCCTCCATGGTTCCTTTTCGTTATCCTGGTTCTTGCAGTTACATCAGGGTACATACTCACATATTTTGTTTCTCAATCCATTCAACTAGCCTCTCTCCATTTATATTTAAAGTTATCATTAAAAGATGTGTATTGGTTGAAGCAGTGGGAACTTATTGAGTTTTTCAATTCCATGTTCATATCCATTTCGGTTTTCTTTAATGTTCTTATGTCTTTTGTGAATTCACTTTTCTAGTCCTGAATTATTTTTAATATTTCATTAAGATGCATATTTTTGAACTTTCATCACAGGCTTGTGGCTATCCTCTTAGAGTTCTTTGAATTGTGTTTTCTTTAAGTCCTTGGGTCATGTTTATGACTGTTCTTTTAAATTCTGCATCCTGGTGTTCCTCGGGGTGGTTCTCATTGCATTACACTTTTGTAGAACTAGTGGGTTTTGTTTGGTACATATTTTGTGGGTTTTTCATATTATTCATGTTGTGCATTGCCATTTGGGCATGCAGATGTTCTTTGTTCATTGTTTGTCTTGTAGGAACTTCTATTCTCCCTTTGTTTAATTGAATTTTGGTTCTGTTTATATTGTTTATGTAGCTTGGTTGCCTTTAGCTCAGGTAAGAAAAGTAAATTGCTCTGTGCTTCACGTTCTTGCAGGGTAGTAAGCTGGTTTGGTTAGTTGGTGGGGCAGGGTATTAGGCAGGCTGATCAGGTTAGTAGGAGGATCTGTCTGTGTCAGACATATCAGGAGCCAATGCAATCTATGATAGGGGTTTGGGTAGTCTGAGTTAGGAAGCTAGTCCAGAAATCTGAGGCAGAAGAATTGAACTAGGCTAGCATGCATGGCTAGCAAGGGACAGGATGGGGGTGGTGTAGTTTGGAAGTGTTGAGGCTGCAGAGGGGTGCAATAGAGAAGCAGTGGGCAAGATCTGACTTATCAGAGTCCTAGGAAGTTTTGTCTGTCAGGAATATTAGGAACCAGGGAAGATGGGTGTGGGGACCACCTTAGGAAGTACTTAGCAATCTGTTTTTTTATCTATTCTTGGTTAGGAAGCTAGTATAGAGATCTGAGGCAGAAGAATTGGAGTGGGTCTGGGTCCAAGGCTAGTAGGGGACAGGGTGGAGGTGGGGTAGGTTGGAAGTGTTGAGACTGCAGAAAATGGAATAGGGATGCGGTGGGGTGGATCTGATTTACCAGAGTCCTAGGTGGGCCTGGAGCCATCTGTCAGGCAGGTCAGGAACCAGAGGAAGATGGGAATGGGGACCACCTGAGGATGAATTTAGCAATCTAAGCTAGAGAGTTTAGCAAGTCTGTGTTAGGAAGCTAGTCCAGAGATTGGAGGTAGAAGAATTGGAATTGGCCTGCGTCCAAGGCTAGCAGGGGATAGGGTGGAGGCTGAGTAGGTTTACAATGCTACATTTTTGCATATCAGTGTTTTACGGTCCCATACCAATGCTCCATTTTTGGATCATGTTGGTCCACTCTCACATCACAATTCTCTTCTGTCTCATCTAAATGCCTCATTGTTTCACTGCAGTGTTCCAGTGTCTCATTACAGTACATCATGTTGTATTCCAATGTTCCATTGTCTCATCACTATACTCTATTGTTGGATCCCAAAGGTCCAACAGCCTATCGCAATGCTTCATTGTTGTGTCACAGTAGTTCAAAAATAAATAAATAAATAAATAAATAAATAAATAAATGAATAAAATACATAGAAACAAACCTGACTGTGGTGTCAAAGAAAATATAAGGACCCTGAAGAAAGAAAGTGAAGAAAATAGATAACAGAGAGGACTGTCATCCAGAGCAGCACTGCCAAAGTGGCTGCATTATAGAAAGTAGTCTAGGTAGTCAATTGGATCCTGAAGAAAATCCTGATAGCATTCTTAATAAAACCAGACAATAAAGTCCTAAAATGTATAAAGAACAAAAGATGCTGGCTAACCAAAGCAAACCTGAGCACAAAGAGAAATTCGAAAGATATCAAAACACCTCTTCTTGAACTATACTACGGTCATAACAAACACAGCATGGCTCTGGCCCCCCAAAGAACATGGAGACAAATGGAACAGAAAGGAAAACATAGGAGTTAAATCTTACTTGCGTTTTGTCAACTTTCCATTACACGCTAGGTTAACATCTACAATATGTAAATGACTACAAAACTTAGAAACTAAAATGACTCTTCCAATCAATAAATAGTATAATTTACTCAATAAACAGTTCTCAAAAGAAGAAACATGGGGATGGAGAGATGACGCCGTGGTTAAGAACATTGAGACTGCCCTTGCAGAAGACCCAGGTTTGAATCTCAGCACCCACATGGGCAACAGCCATCTGTAACTCCAGTTCCAGGGAATTTGACACTGTCTTCTGTACTTTGTGGGCATTACATGATATGGCTACACTTACATACATACAGGCACAACACCCATACACAAAATAAAAATGATAAAGGAAGAAACACAAATAGGCAGCAAACAGTTTTAAAGGAGTTCAACATTCTTAATCTATCAGGGAAATGAAAATTAAAGTTGCTTTAAGATTCCATCTGAGCCTCAGTTAGACTGTCATCAACAACAAAAGGACAAATAATTCTGAGGCTGTTGAGATGCAGGAATGCTAATATTCTCCTGGCACAAACATAAATTGTTACAGAGCTGTGGTAATTAATATTGATTGCCAATTTAACCGAATTTAAAATTGTCCATGAGACTCTCTGGGTATATTAGAGAGGGATTGGCTAGATTTAGTATTGAGGCATGCCTTTGAGACATTTCTTGATTCAGTTAATTTAGGTGGGATGACCCAACCTAAAAGTGGTTTGGACTTTTAACTGACTTTTTTTCCTGGACTGGATAAGAAGCAGAAAGTTAGGTGAGAACAAGCACTACTCATTCACTGTTGCTCGAGTGGGCATACAAAGTGGCAAGCTGCTTCAAGCTCTTGCTGCCAGCTCTGCCCCTTGATGGACTGTATGTTCAAACTGTGAGCCAGAATATATCCTTTCTTCCTTCACTTGCTTTTATTGAGGTATTTTATCATGACAATGTAAAAGCAATTCAAAGTCATGTGTATATCAGATTTATCAAAAACTAAAATGAGTACAACTGTATGACCCAGATATACAACTCCTAGTTTTATGTCCAAAGAAAACTGTCCTATGACATAATTATTTAGACATCCATGATTTTTGCTGAAATATATATTTATTCCACAATGCTCAATGGAAGTTAATTCATGCATTGGATAGTTTGTCATGTCATTTGCAAGAAAATGATGGAAACTCAAATTATTACAGAAATCAAAATAATCTAACTCTTTAACTTTCCTAGTGCATAATTTATCCCACATTTGATTACTAGATTACCATTTCATACATGTGCATACATACATGTAGGCATGTATGTGTGGTCATGTGTGTAAGAACCATGGAACTATAAAGCAGGCCATTGGAGGGGAATATGTGTTCTTGGATGATGAGGAGGAGGATTAAGGAAAGCCTAATGAAACACATGACACATGAAACAGAACATAAGTTCTAAAAGGAGAGGCAAAGTTGCAGCACTAGGGATTTTTGCAATAAGAACAAAATGCATATAAATATTGGACAGGAAATCGATTAATTTTTAAACTTACTTAAACGTTAATTAAAAAATGAAATGGGGCCTGGAGAGATGGTTAAGAGCACTTGCTGCTCTTGCAGAGGACTCAGTTTCAATTCTCAGCACCCACATGGTTTTGAGCAACCATCCATAACTTCAGTTCTAGGGGAATCTAATGCCATCTTCTGACCTCTATGGAAATTTCATGACGTGGGTGCACTTACATACATGAAGACAATATATTCATACATATAAAATAAAAACAATAAGTAAAATATTAAAAAAATGAAAAAATACAATGAGTTCAAAGACATTATCCAATCCATGTTACCAAGTCTCTTGTGAGTAGAGGAAGAGACAAAATCTAGTGGAATTTTATTTCATTTTTCTCCTTTCCTGATACTACAAATCCCTGAGAGACTGTGGCAACGTGAACCAATTTGACTAATTACCAGTTATGTAATTACTGGTCTCCAATGTTATAAAATAGTCAATATTTACCTTTTGATTCCAGCCTTTGATGTGGTGGGTTCCATCCTATGGGAACAGTGCCTCTTCTCCAATAGTTTATTTTACCCACAAAAGATGTATTTATATGAAAATCAAAAAAGTTCCAAATCTTTTTGTGGAAACAAGAGAACAAATTTATCTCCATTCCTAGGACATGATTCAGGAGAGAACTATCTTTTTTTTAATTTTTATTTTATTTTTTTATTTTATTTTATTTTTTTTAATTAGAAGAAGCATTTCATTACAACAGCATTAACCTATTCAATAACACTTTTCTGAGCTAGGGTACATCTCTTTCAAAATTGGCTGTACATTTTTAGGCCTATATATGAATTATTACGCTTATATAATCTTTAACTCATTATAAACTCTATAAGACATAAAATTAAATGAGGTTCCAACGTTTAA
>NW_008340850.1:628334-628786 GCF_000622305.1 Nannospalax galili
GGAATAATATGGTTCCCTCTGGTTTTCGTGACTAGCTAGGCATTGTTTCTCTCTTGTATCGTCTCACCCCTCTATCATGGTTTTCCCACATAAGGTGCTGCCACTTCCCCCCCTTTCTTCCTTACTAATACCCTTGCTCCTATGATCCTACCTCTGTTGAGCTTCTTCTTTCTCCTTATCCCCTAGGTTCCTCATCTATCATTCCCTCCCCAGTCCCTAAAACTAACCCAATTTTCATCCATATCTCCCTTATTAAGGCCTGTTACCTGCTATTCTTCTCCTTCAGCTTATTTCTTTTCCTTTACCTCACTGTTTCCTTACCCTTGTCCTGGTTCCTGCAGTTATGTCTGTTTGCATACTTATTTATCAGAGTCTGATCCTAGGATCCACATATGAGGGAGAACATATGTCAATTATATTTTGAGATTGTGTTACTTCACTTAGTATAACAG
>NW_008340850.1:632743-638331 GCF_000622305.1 Nannospalax galili
GTTCCCGTGGTGTCTGGGGTCCCAAGACTAGGAATGGCACAGGTCCCAAACTGGGAGTAGCAAACAGCGGGGGAGATGGAAAGGTGAATCTGGTAGGGGGAGTCAAGGCGTGGAGGGCTGCGCTATAGACTTACCCCAAGAGGCCTGAGGATAGGAGTCGGAGAGAACTATCTTAAACCAATAAGTACTGATACAGATGAGGAGTGGAGGACAGGGAAGTACAAACATTGTTTTTCCATCATCAGAGAAAGCATCACACGACTAATCACAACGGGAGAAACTGGATCATCAATTGTTTGCTACAATGAGTATTAATCTCTTATTTTATTTTATTTTATTTCATTTAATTTTAATTTAATTTAATTTTATTTTATTTTGGTGTGGTCCAAGATAAATCATTCAGAGCTTGCCTTCTTCTCATATGCATAATATTTTGAATAAACATTTACTCATGGAATCTGAAATGAGTCACTATTCCCTAAGCATCTTCTCAGTATTAGAAAGGTGATTCAGCCAATGATGTGGGGCTGAGTTACAAAAGCAGCACAGTACTTAATAGTAAATTAAAGCAGCATCCTCTGCCACACATTATATACATCTTAGAATACTGCTCTTGATTATATGCCTGGACATTTTCATTAGTTCTTTGTTGATTCATACTATACTCTTTATCAACTAGGATTTAGTGTATATTTTGTTTCTAATGTTTAGTCATCTCATTTAATTTTTAAAATATATGATTTTATTGAAAAATTTACCTCTATCACCCAGCAGTGATTAGCTGCCAATAGTTCATTGGTGAAGATTGGGGCCTCTGAACCATTTTCCCAATTCTATGCTGGGTTTTCGTGTGATTGAACTTGCATGGGTCTTGTGCTTGCTGTCACCATTGCTGTAAGTTCATATGAGCCTGGAAGACTCTGTTTCCTTATGGTCATGCACCACCCCATGCTTTTAAGATCTTTGTGCACCTTCTTCCACAATGCTTCCTGAGCCCTGGATGGTTGAGGTTTTATACAGGAGTCCCACCCAGGGACATTCACTCTATGGTCTCTTTGCATTTACATTTTGGCCAATCGTGGCCTTCTATGTCAATTGCCCTCTATTGAATGAGGAAGCTTTGCTGGTGAGAGTTCAGAGAAGCAGCAGTATTTTCTCTACCCACTGTCCACTTTGCTTAATGAGCCTTAAGTGTAGACCTCTCTTCCATTGTAAATGTGCTATTTAGTAATGGAAATCTCACACTTATGCCCTGTCTTCTGAAATATGGTTATGTCTTCAAGTTCTGTGAGGTAATCAAAGCCTGTGGCAATGGCCTGTGTAATTTTTGGAGTCTCTTGGACTATCCTGATCTTCAACTCGAAGGGAAGTTTCTCCTGTCTGGAACTGTGCTTCTTGTTATATAGCCTTCATCTATACACATGCACTCATGAAAATGAAAAGATAGTGCATATTAATTTTTAGTAGGCTTTTGAGTTAATGCATTTCTATCTTTATTTTTATACCACCCAAACATTATTTATCTCTGTTGCACTAAATTTTCTTCCCTTTTACCTTATTGGGAGGATCGCTTCTGTGCACTCCAAGGCTCCAGGGCTCACAGACTAACATATTTTAGTTTGGATTTTGAACCATTTATGACATTTGGGGGTGGGGGTGACATAAGAAATGGCTTTCTATAACCCACGTGCCATTCAAGGATGCTGCAGTTTGCCACTGTGACCCTATGCACCCTTTCTCCATTTCAGTCTCACCAGGGAGCCACCTATCCACAGCTAACTCTCCATCTCTGGGGCAGAGCCATCCCTCATTCCAGGGTTATCCTTTTCTTGCTCCCTGGGTGGCTTACACTTTTTGGAGGAATAAGTAATTTTCATTTTCTTTCTTTCTTTCTTTCTTTCTTTCTTTCTTTCTTTCTTTCTTTCTTTCTTTCTTTCTTTCTTTCTTTCTTTCGATAATGTCCTTGGTTTGTTTGTTGTTTGTTTGGAGGGGGGATCAAATCAAGTGTTTACTGAGTGCCTGATTTGTGCTAAATATTGTTCCAGGTACTTGGGAAGGAATAAATAATTGTCAGGCTACACTCCACCCCTTTCTGCCATTTCTTCCATGAATTTCCCTGAGCCTTGGAGGGGTGACAGATGCAGTGCGATCTCTCAGGTATCATGGTGAGATAGAGATCTCTTGGGCCTCCCCATCATTCCTTCAAGACATGGCTGTTGATCTATCCCAGTGATGTTCCCTCTACTATGAAGACAAATGGAAGAAAGTAGACACATCTAAACAAACATGAATGTAAATATGAATGCCTAGAAGATATCCCAGTAGGTGCACCACATTCATTAAATGGCATACTTGCAATGGCTTTCCTGCTGGGGCCTGTAGCCTTCCTTGATACAGGGGGCAGGCTTGGTCTCAGCTCCATCTCTTCTCCCATGCTCACATCATGCAATATCTTCAGCAACATGGCTTTACTGACCTTTCTAGTGTACAACTGATATTAGTGGCAATAGCCTTGGTGAATTTGAGGACCTCTAGGATCTCTCTATGACCAACAGCTCATAGGGGGGCAAGCCATCCCTGGTACTGCAATTTTTCTTAACAGTTGTATTGTTTTGGGAGCCTCTGCTTTTATCTTACTGAACTATAAAACTCCCAAGAATCTTACAGTTATACTTAGCCTTTGTTTCTTCAGGTATCTTGCAAATGGGTTTCACATCTGTGAAACACTCAAAGGTTAACATCATATATTAAATCAAACATAGACATGGTCTAACACAGCATGGAAAGGTTTTATCTATTCATATTAATTGCCTTCTCCATAGATCTTTGTTAGGTACCATAGCATGGGTAAGAGGCATTAATTTGGCGAGTTCTTTAATATCTTTAATTATCCATTTGGAGACATTCTGCATTATGGGGATCTTACATGGAGTCTCTTTGTATCCTTTTATCCTTGATACACTTACAAGTACTGGCTCCAGTTGCCTGGTCCTACACCAGGTTAAGGAGGCAGGGGGTTTCTCTTGTCCCATTACACCTGTTGGTTCCTTGAGTCAGACAGGCCCTGGGTCTGCCTCCTGACTGTAGCCATATCTGTTGTCTCTCCATTGACCATACCTGGCTGCTGGGGGGAGGCCCTGGTGGGAAAAACTGCATCCACCCCTAGCATAGTCTTTCTCAGGAGAGAAATGCACCTTATTTAATCTTTGGGGATACTTAACCACCCCTGGGACAGTTTTTATGCTCTGGATGTCTTTTTGTAAACTGTTCTTCCAGTTTTAAAGCCTTCCAGAATTAGTACCAAATTTGGTTTTCTATCAATTTTTTCTTTGGGAATTTGAGCTCAACATAAGTCTTGCCATATTTGTCTTTGAGCAACCCAAACTGACCATTTCTTCTGTATGGTCTTTTTTATATCTCTTGTAGGGTGGTCTGTTATTCTACAGACATATTTTACATGCTGGTCAGAGTTACTCAGATCTCCTAAATCTTCTCTCACTTTACAAAGATCCTATCCCATTAAAAGGTTTAGCAAAATCATTAAATCTCAATATCATTTTCAAGGTCTCAGTTGAATTAAGCTTTCCTTCATATCTCTGTTGAACACAGTCTTGTCTGGCCAAGTAAACTGGGTATCATATACTGCTTTTCTCATACCTCATTCTCTCAGTAATGCCTGTCCCTCTTTTATAGTCATCCAGCTTTTGTTAGTTATGGGAGTTTCCCTTGGTGATGGCCATGTGTCTTTAATGCCTTGGACCATTCTTCCCATTAAGGACTGCTCCCCCCTGCACTGGCCTAGGTTGAACAGCCTATGTTATGAGGATGGATGGGTGGTTATATAACTGTTGTGAAGCTTCTGAAGGACTTAGACTTACATTATTTGCTCACATGTCCCATACCCTCATGAGCCATGTGGTGAGGAGCTCTTTGATTGCTTGCTTGTAAGTCTTTGCTAGTTTTAACAGCTTCAGTGTGGAGTATTTCTTAGCTACAGTACTGTCAGCTTTTTTTCTCTTTTTATATTAAAAGTTAGATCTGAGGGGAAGCTTTAGCTACTTTTATTTTTAGGTCATTTCTTTTCTCTCTACTATCTGTATTTTTTCCTGAGTCCTTGGACCCATGGTCCCCTAACCTTACACAAGTTAAAATGTTCTTTTCCTTTTTTTCCCTTTTTTTTTTTCTTCTCTCTCAAGCTCTGAGGTTGAAACTGAATCTGCTGGTACCTCCCTAGCTTTTTCAGCTTCTCCCACCTTGGGCAAATCTTTTATTATGAAGTGGCCATGTCTCCTCTCTGGGTTCCTTTCATTTGTAACATTTTTTCCAGGTGCTCTATAATCTATAAGTTTTCAAATCCACATGGAGGCAGACTCCATTATTTTTTAAAGCAACTAAGCTATTTCCCCACATTTACAACATAGCTGTGGCCCTGGGGTTTTTCCCTTTGATTCTGTCTGCATCTGCATGGCCTGCGTCATTCTAATGATATATTTCATGATCCATTGTAAAGCACACCAGCATAGCATAGCATAGGAGTGGGGTTTAGCCACTCTATCCCCTGGGATCCTGCCAGCTTCTCCCTGACATGTCACGTTACCTCACAGGACTCTTTGCTGCTGTGCCCATCTCTGCCCATCTGATTTGGGAATCTGAACCCAGTTCCCTTTTGATTGGCTCACCAGATGCTGCTGGAACTCTGCTGCCTTCCCAGGCCCACATGCCCATGTTTTACCTTTACTCCCAAGGTTCCTCTACCTGCTGTGCTATGCCATTTTTTTGCACTAAATTTTCTTCCATTTTTCCTTCTTGGAAATCTCTCATGCATACCCTCCAGGGCCCCAAGGCTCACAGACTAAAATAAGACATTTATAGTTTGGGTTTTGGACTGTTTTATGACATTTGGGGGTTGGGGGTGACTGCTCACCTTCCTGAGCTATTTCTCTGCTCCTTGCTCTTAACTGCATATCCAAATATGCTTGCCTGTATCATGCATCAGGCCACATTTGGAGTTGCATTCCCTGTATATTTGTTCACTGTCTTGACCAAGACAATTACTGTGGTTCTGGCATTGAACCTCACAGGCCCAGGAAGGAAAATTAGATGGTTACTGATATCAGAAGCACTTAGGTTTGTCATTCTTATCTCCATGTTGATCGTATTTATCCTTTGTGGAATTTGGCTAGGAACATCTCCTCCATTTATTGACATGGATTCAAATTACGAATATGACCACATCATCATAATGTGCAAAAAAGGCCTAGCCACTCTGGTTCTGGGGAGTGTCACTGTGGTTTTTTTTTAGTCAGGAACCTGCCTGACACATTCAATGAAGCTAAGTTCCTGTTATTCAGCATGCTTGTGTTCTGTAGTGTCTGGGTTAAATTCCTGCCTGTCTTCTCTACTGCAGTACTGGAGGAAAGTCATGTTGGCTGTGGAAGTCTTTTCCATTCTGGCTTCAGTGAAACAGTGTTAGGATGCATCTTTCTTCAAAATGCTACATCATTATTTCAGACCAGTTAGCCTCCTTCAGAATTCATGCATACAACATTTACTTTAATCCACAGAAATTTTTATTGCTAACTGATATA
>NW_008340850.1:639133-643982 GCF_000622305.1 Nannospalax galili
ATTCATTTATAGATACATGCTTTTCATCCTATAGATGCATGTATATATATAAAATATTAGTTCATACACTGAAAAGAACATTGCAAAATTGTAAGCAGCAAATTACCAAATAGGCCACAATATGAGATTAATTCTCAAGCAGAAAGGACTCTTTCCTTTTTTTAGATACTATTGTATGCTATTGTTAAGACTCAGATTTGTAAGTATTTATTCAATTAATCTGCTATTCATCATTTTACTTAATTTAAGCCTTTTTATCATTATTAAGCTTTTATATGTTTGTGTATTTGTGGAATGAATTTCTCCTCCAAGGCCCCAAAGGGCTCATTTAAGATGCAAATTTTTCTTTGAGAACTAGGTGAATATGTGATCAATTGTAATTCAGTATGGAAGGAAAATGTGTGATGCAGTATGAGCAAAGAAGCCTCCTTCCATTATATTCAAAGGGATCTATTACATCTAAGTAAAAAGGACACTTCCCCCTGCATCATGAATGGCAATAGAATGTTAATAGAGTACTTGGACAAGTAAGAGTTGGCATTTAGGAGGATGGCTCACAAAATTCCTGGAGCTGGACTTAACTTTGCAATGTCCACTGAGGATGATATTTTTTCTAGGAATCTGCTTGGAAGTATAGTATACAAGAAGCAATAATGAAGGTCGATTTTGTATAAACTGAAGAACTGTCTTGAACTTTATGGGAAAACTGTTTCATACCATCAAGAAACAGCCAAGAGAGGAAGATGAATCTTTTTGGTAAAATTATCTCATTTATTACATTTGTATTTTAATGAAAATGTAAATTCACAGTTATAGGATAATCATGAGTCTTAATTATAATAAAAATTACTAGAGAGTAATTTGTGTTCCAATTTAAGTCACATGAATGTTGTGAGGTATCAGTTGCTATTGACTGATTGTAATTAGCTCCCAATATTCTGGTGTTTGTACTTTGCTACTTATTATGAAAGGTCGTGTTTATGGTACCATTACTAGGTGTACCCACGGGTTCTTTACTTTCCCCTCACTCACTACGGATTTTTCCCATGCTTATCATCTGTTCACTACATATACATTTCCACCAATGGGGTGAAATTCATCTTAACATGTATCGTTCATGGGGCTGAAAAGATGGCTCAGCAATTAAGAGCACTGGTTGCTCTTGCAGATGACCTAGGTTATATTACCAACACCCACATGGTGACTAATAACTGTTCATAATTCCAGTTCCAGGGGACTCCAAAGCACGCTTCTGACCTCCATGGGCATTATGCAACATGGGCACACTTACACACATGAGGGCAATCCACTCATAAACCTAAAATAAAAATAATACATAATAAAATATTTCTAAAAAGATGTATCATTCATAGGAACTATTCAAAATTCTGTGAAATTCTTTTTCGGACTGATAGACTTACAAAGATAGCTTAGGTTTAAAGCTATGCAAAGTTAAATAAAATAGATCTGAAATATCTGAGCAAAACACATGAAAATGACTAAGGTAGCTCAGCACTGGAAACTTGCAAATGGACTTAAATTATTATAAAAACTTGCCATTCAATCAATTTCTGAGTTACAAATCAACATAGTCCCAGAAAAATTTTGGCAAAGGTGAAATGTAGAAAGCAATGTATACAAAAGACAGACTATCATGAGCAATAGTCTAGATAAAGAATTGAGGCTGAACTTTTTATGTGAATATACAGGTAAAGCCATAAAGTTGAATCACAACCAGGTCTTATCCTCACATGAAGTTGTTTAGTCTTTCATGAAGAGATGTTTTCACTTTTGTTTCTCTCCCGTATTTTCTTTCTTTTTGACAGCCTCTTCCTAATAATATTGTCCAGTTGGATTTTTCCAGAATCCAACAGGGCCAGTTATCAATGGAACTTCAACTGGATGCCACAGGGAGCAAACAGTAAATACTGCTGTATAACTGTGGCCATGAGCGGCATCTACTTGATGTTGGGCCTGCAGGTTAAAACATTTCACTGACATTATCCATTTGAGCCCTGGAGGTATAGCAGATTTAAATTCAGATTAGGAGAGATTTCTCCTTGTTCTGCACCCCACAGTGGGAAGCCAAACAATCAGAATGTGATTATCTCCAGTCCGGTGTCTTACCACTTCCTTGCTGATTTTTTCTGTTCTTATCTATTGCTGTACTTTAAACTTCTTTGTTAATTTGCAAATCTGTGTGGATTTGTATTTCATTCTCCCATAAAACATAAAGAACATGGGAATCACTGGTTCAGATAGTGACCCCACATTTCTGTAACAAAAATAGAGAAGAGAACCTAACAAATATAGTTAGAAGCAAAACAGAGTAAACGAGTGCAGATTTTAACAAATTTGAGAGGATTATTAGCAAATAGTTTGAAAATTATTTTAAAACATAATCAGGAAGATAGAAAAGGAAAGGACAAATTCTAAAAGAACAGGTGTTTCCCCAAGTATCATTCCTTTGCTTCCAAAGATATATAAAAAAACAATAATATCAATTAGATCTAACATTTATCACTTAGCTGAATAACTATTGGCAACTGATTACTGCTGGATGAGGGAGAATTAAACTTCTTTAAGAGAGTGACTCTAGATAGGCTGGGTAGACTCTAGTGGATGAACTTGCACCCTGGGACATCTGGGTACAAAACCTTGACTTGATAGACCTTAACATATATGACAGAATGCATGAAATTCAGTGGGTGGTTATGGTGAGAGTATAGATGTGTGAGGGGATCTAAATATGATTAATATTTATTGTATGAAATACACAAAAATTCAACCAAAACCTACATTGAAAGATGATGAAAAAAATTATTTGAGACAGGGTCTCACTACAGCTGCAGTTTATCTAGAAATCACTATGTAGACCAGGTTGGCCTCAGCCTCACAGAGATCTCCCTGCTTCTGCCTCATGAATGTTGGGATCAAAGATAAGCACCAGCATGCCTGGCTCAATGAATGAAATTTTTAAACAGCTTTTAAAAAATCTTTTAGTATTTTAAATGGTTGAATTTAAAATAATGGGTCACTTGTGTCTGTGACACTGACAGATATCTATGGTCCTTTAATACATGTATGGCACAGAGAAAACTAGAGGCATAAATAGAATGTGGATAGGAGAGTCATGGACAACACTCTACTGTAGCTGCCCTGCCTGACTGGTGCAGAAAAACAGATTAGGCCAGGAGTCCCTTACTTTTGCAGCTTGTGAGCACTTTCACTTCCCACCTGAGAGTCTTTATTGGAAGCTTAGTGTTGAAATTCATGCAGAGTTTATGTATGATAAGTGCAAAATGCAGGAAATTCTCCATCATCATAAGAAGACAGCACGGCATGCCAAAGGCCATAGTGATTGGCCCAGTAAACAGACCTCCTTTGATGCATGCAAAGATGGGGAGGGTATGACAACCTGTAGCTAGCATTCTAGCAAACTGATGTCTTATCAGTCTGCTCCAATCAAAAGCAGACTCTTTCCTCCTCAGGCTTCTGCATCAACAAAACCTGAAGAAGTCTGTTAACTCTTTATGAGCCAAGTTCCTGGAGCCTATTAACTATTAGTAAGCAGAGTTTGATTGTCCTTAAGAGACAAGGGGAGAATAACTACATGTTCTCTTCTTTCTTTGTGAACTGATTTACAGCAACATATGTTTTAAGTCTATTAGTATTGTGGATATATATAAAGGTAAGCAATGGATAATGAATAATAGCAAGAAAATAGATATGGGTGGTCATAGGAATGAGTGAATCCAGGAAAGCCAGTCAGGCTGAGCCTAGGCTTTGCCTTCATAAATCTTATCAATTTTCTTTTTTTTAATTTGGTTTATTTGTTGTTGAATAATATTGGAATTGTCAGTGATATTAAAGTAACACATATTAGGAAAGTATTTACAGCCTAAATGATGTTTTAGTAACAGGAAATCAATAGTGACTGGGTTCTATATACTTGATGTGTGAAGTCCTTTCATTTCCTGATTAAGCTCTGCTAATGTCTACACAGAGAGATTGGCTCCCTTGCTGAAGCTACAGGCCAATTGTGAAACTTTTCTCTGTAACTAGACCTGGAACAAGTAAGATAAAACTCACCATAGTCATGACTTGACTGTAACTTAGGAGAGACAATTGGTTATCATAGTTGGTGGGGAGTCCATGAGCAATCTGGTAAGTAGGAGTAAGGGATGGTAACAAGAGGAGGATCTGTTTGATGGAGTATAATTCAGAGAACTTGGTAGGTAATGCTTGAAAAGCAGAGGCATTATACAAAAAACCCCATCCCATGGGGAAGTTTTTCCCAGCAGGCAAGGAGATGTTATGTTCAGTAAGATAATTCAAGGGTGGTAAAGAGACAGTATAATCAATACATAAACATTGTTGCTGAACATGCACAGAAGAGACATGAGGTGACAATATTTTGTTGCTGTGACTGTGTCAAAGAAACTTTACAGTGCAG
Organism: Nannospalax galili; assembly: GCF_000622305.1. NCBI lineage: Eukaryota > Metazoa > Chordata > Mammalia > Rodentia > Spalacidae > Nannospalax > Nannospalax galili. The sequence continues at coordinate 643,590 of NW_008340850.1, forward strand.
GACTGATGTCAGAGTATGTGTTAAAGCAGGTTAATGTTGCGTCTCTTCTGTGGTCACAAGAGATATTAGCTGGTCAGCCTGTTTATTCACTTGTGATAGTGGCACCCACAAACTTGGATGTGGTGGGCTATAATATTTGAAATAAGATAGCATATATATACTTATATTTTAAATGGGGATTATATATTGGAAAAGCCTGAGGAAACCATCCTGAAAGGTCCAGGAGTAACAGAAGCCAAACAGTAGATTACCTGATAGTAATGAGATTTACTCTTTAAAGGCAAGTTGGGAAGCGTGAGAATATTTTTATGTGATTTTAGGGGAAGCCTGTTTAGAATTTTACTTTGTAGAATATTGAACAGAAATTTTTACCAAAACCTTTACTTTTGCTTA
>NW_008340850.1:644147-645518 GCF_000622305.1 Nannospalax galili
TAAATATTTTAGAATGTAAATAATTTATTTTGTTGTAGTGATGGTCCATAACTGCACAAAGTAATGTAAATAGCATATATATGTACATGTGTGTACATATATATGTGTGTATGTGTGTATATAAAATGATTACATAAATGTAAAGAATAATTGTATTAAGAACTTTTGCTTTTTAAAAAATTTTTATTTTATGTGTATGCATGTATTGCCTGCATGTAGGTAAGTGCACCCATGTTGTGCAATTCCTGCGGAGGTCAGAAGAAGCTGTTGGATCCCCTGGGACTGGAATTATGGACAGTTGTTAGCTTCCATGTGGGTTCTAGGATTCAAACCCAGGTCTTCTGCAAGAAAACCAGGGTTCTTAACTGCTAAGCCATCTCTCCAGCCCCAAACTTTTGTTTTTTACAGTAACTACAGTTTAAGTGTGAAAACCTATCAATACATAATATTAAACTCTAAAAATTTAAAAAGAAACTCACTCTATAAGCTATTGTACAGTCTCTAGTTTTAAAATTAAAAAAGAAGTTTAAACGACCTTAAGAGTAAAAGTAAATTGGTTTATCTGGGCAACTCTATGGTCTTAAACACCCAAAAGGAAAGTATGACCAAAGAGTAAAGGGATCAATATAACTCTCTAAGAGTCCATGTGTATAGCTAAAAGCTACATAACAAGAAACAGTGCCAGACAGGAGTTAACTTCCTTTGAGTTTTGGGCCAGGGTGGCCAAGAGACTCCCAGACAGTAACCCAGTATGGAACTGGGAAAATGAACAGCAGACCCCAATCTTATCTAAAGGAATATTGGCAACTGATTGTTGCTAGATGAGGAAGAGACGATCCTCCTAAAACAAGGAACTCTAGATAGGCTGATTAGATTGAGTGGATGGACAAGCACTGGAGAATGGCTGGGGGCATTGACAGCACAGTGGATAGTAATAGGGATTACAGAGTATACGGGCCCCAGTGCAGGGTGGGGGAAGACTATGGAAGGGTGCCGTTTGGGATGTGGGTATATAGATGAATAAGATTGTTTGGGATGTTCTGCATGAAATACACACAAAAAATCAACAAATAAAAAATGAGTTATATTTGAAGAAGAAGCATAAAAATTTGCTCCATGTTAATTAGTAGAGGTGAAACACATTATCATTGAAATCTACCCAATGATTTTATATACATGCTCAGGTGAATCTCAGAAAGTAATTGACTGTGACTGGTAATAATCAGATATATAGTGATTAGAGATGTATATGTAAACATCTAAATGTTAGTAGCATTAAAATGAGTTTTCTATATGAAACAGTATATTTTAAAATGAAATGGAGATCTTTTTTAAAGGTGCAATTTTATGTCTTACAGGGTTTATACTGCG
>NW_008340850.1:646012-646161 GCF_000622305.1 Nannospalax galili
TGTTTATTAATTTAAAGAGTGTACTTTCCATTTTAAACATTTAAATAATTTCAGTTGTTGATTTTAGCTCTTGGAGATTCAAAGGAGCAGTTTAAATTCCATGTGAACACATTATCAGATATTTTTCTTATAGGTATGTTGTTTTATTT
>NW_008340850.1:646258-650826 GCF_000622305.1 Nannospalax galili
TAATATTACAACACTTTTATGTTTAACTCAAGTAACAATTATGATCTTAAAATAATATCTTTAAGATACTGACTTTCTGATTCTTTAAGACAGTTTTTTTATTTTTTAATGATTATTTAATTACCACATAATTAGAAGAAGCATTTCATGACAACAGCATTGAAATATTCAATAACAATTTCCAGAGCTAAGAGACATCTCTTTCAATATTGTCTGTAAATTTTAGGTTTACAGTTGAATTAATACAGTTATACAATATTGTACTCAGTATAAACCCTATAAGACATAAAATTAAATGAGGACTTAACCTTTAAAAAAGATCTCCATTTCATTATTAAAATACACAGTTTCATACAGAAAAATTCATTATTACTGCAATTGACACTAAATTTTTAATGCTACTAACACTTAGATGTTTGCACATGTGTCTCTAATGTCTATGTATCTGATTACTACTAGTCACAGTCAGTTACACTCATCGCCTTGGCATCTGAGCATGGGTATAAAGTCATCAGGAAGATTTCAATGGTAATGTTTTTCTCATCTACTAATTTTTAATGAGCAAATTTTTATGCTTTGAAGAATTATTTAATTTTTTTTTAAAATTTAGTAACCACATGATTAGAAGCAGCATTTCATTACAGCTTTAACATATTCAGTAACGCACTCCAGAGCAAGGATACATCTCTTTTAAAAGTGGCTGTAAGCCAGGTGTTGTGGCACATGCCTTTAATCCCAGCACTCAGGAGGCAGAGGCAGGTGGATCTCTGTGAGTTCGAGGCCAGCTTGGTCTCTATTAGGGATCCAGGCCAGCTGTGCCTACAGGGAGACCTTGTCTCAAAAAGACCAAAAAAAAAAAGTGGCTATAAATTTTCAGGTTTACAGTTGAATTAATACAGTTATACAATATTGAACTCAGTATAAACCCTGTAAGACATAAAATTGAATGAGTTTTTACCCTTTAAAGAAGATCTCCATTTCAAGATATGCTGTTTCCTACATTTTTAAAAATATTATTTTTAATTTTTTTAGAAGAAGCATATCATTACAGCTTTAACATGCCCAATAACAGTTTCCAGAGCAAAGATACAGATCCTTCAAAAGTGGCTATAAAATTTCTAGGTTAGCTGTTGAATCAATAGTTATACAATATTGAACTCAGTATAGGACTTGTAAGACATAAAATTGAATGAGTTTTTAAGCCTGAATAAAGATCTCCACTTCATTCTAAAATATACTGTTTCTTACAGAAAGACTCATTGGTTTTGCTACTAACACTGAGAGGTTGGCCCATGTGCCTCTAATCTGTATGTATCTGATTATTACTAGTCATAATCGGTTGCACACTGTTGCTTAGCACCTGTGTATGTCTATACAGTCATCAGGTAGATTTCACTGGTAATGTTCATCAGCTCTACCAGTTAACATGATGTAAACTTTTATGCTTCCTCCCCAAATATAATACTTAAATTTTTTTTTAATTTTTTCTGTGTGTGTATATCACACACAACATCCCAAACTGTCTTATTCAACTATGCACCCACTTCCCAGATGGCACTCTCCCATAGCCTCCCTCCCCCCACTAGAGCCCTTATACTCTGTTATCCCGGCTACTGTCAGCTGTGTTGTCAGAACCTCCAACTATTCCCCACTTACCTGTCCATCTGGTGAATCTAGTCAGCCTATCAAGAAGACTTTGTTTTAAGAAGGTCAGCTGTTCCTCATCTAGCAGTAGGAATCAGTTGTCAATATTCCTTTAAATAAGATTGGGGTCTGCTGTTTATTTTCCCAGTACTATGCTAGGTTACTATCTGGGAGTCCCTTGGCCACATTGGCCAACAACTCAAAAGAAGGTATCTCCTATCTGGCATTGTTTCTTGTTTGTAGCCTTTAGCTATACATATGGACTCTTAAAAATTATATTGGCCCCTTTAATCTTTGGTTATGCTTTCCTTTGGGGTGTTTAAGGCCATAGAGTTGGCCCAGTTAAACCTCTTTATTTTCACTCTTAACGTCCTTTGAGGATCTGTTCCTCAGGGGTTACCTGGGCTTAGGAGGAGCCCCTGGCTCCTTTTACCTGTTCTGCCTATGAAGATAAGTTAAAGGTCCTGCTTGACCATAGCTAGCTTTGCTTGGAAGCATGGAGGAAATGTTTCCTCTGTGTTGACCCTTTTCTTTGTAGACTGGACAATGGTTCATGTCCATCTCATGGGGTCTCCTTGGCCTCCTTGATCCAGAGGACAGGTGACCCACCACAATTACAGGGCATTTTGGGATATGCTCATAGTCCCCTGGAACTAGTCGACCTAGGAGATCAAGGAGCAAAAACTGTCCTTTGTGTCCCTCTGACAAAATTAGTATAGGCCTCAAAGTATGTCTGTTAAACATCAAAGAAGGTTAGTTCCACCAGTCTGGTACTTTTAATTACTGTATGCCATGTAGGTAAATCTTGGGCAAAGACCAATTGTTCGCAGATAAACATTACCTATACATATATTTCTTGATCTGGTATGTATAATTTGTCAGTAGGTTGTTGGACTAATATGGTTCCCTCTGGTTTTTAAAACTAGCTTGACATTATTTATGTCCCATATTATGTAACCCCTCCATCATGGTCTCCCAATTATGGTGCCTCCATTTTCCACATTTCTTCCTTAATAATACCCTGATCCTATGGTCCTACCTCTCTTGAACTCCTTTCCATTTATCCCCAAGGTTCCTTGTATACCCTTCCCTCCTCCCTCCCTTAAACTAACCCAAATTTTATCCATAGCTCCCGTATTAAGGCCTGTTTCCTATTGTTCTTCTCTTTCAGGTTCTTTATTTCCCTTTACCTTCTAGGTTCCTTTCCATTATCCTGGTTCCTGTAGTTATGTCTGGATACATACTCACTTATCAGGATTTGATTCTAGGATCCACATATGAGGGAGAACATGCATCATTTTTTTTCTGAGTCTATGTTACTTCACTTAGTATAACAGTTTCTAGTTCCATCCATTTACCTGCAAATTTCATGATTTCATCTTTCTTTACTGATGAGTAAAACTCCACCGTATAAATGAACCACATTTTCATTATTCACTCAACAGTTGAGGGACACTTAGGTTACTTCCATCTCAGCTATTGTGAAAAGAGCAGCAGCAAACATAGATGTACGAGTGTCTCTGCAATAGGATGAGTCCTTTGGGTATATGCCAAGGAGTGGTATAACTGAGTCAAATGGTAGGTTCACTAGTTGTTTTTAAGAGTTCTCCACACTGCTTTCCATAGGGGATGAACAAGTTTGCAGCCCCACCAGCAGTGGATGAGTGTTCCCCTTTCCCCACATCCTCTCCAACATTTGTTATCATTTGTTCTCTTGATCTCAGCCAGTCTGACTGGGGTAAGATGAAATCTTAAAGTGGTTTTAATTTGTATTTCCCTAATTATTAGTGATGTTGACGATCTTTTAAGATGCTTCTTAGCCTTCTTTTGAGAAGTCTCTGTTCAGATCCTTAGCCCATCTTTTAATTGGGATACTTCCTGTCTTGATTCTCTGTTTTTTGAGTTCATTATATATTCTGGATGTTAAACCTCTGTCAGATGTGTTGCTGGCAAAGATTTTTTCCCATTCTGTGGGTTTTCTCTTCACTTCCCTGGTTGTCATCTTTGATGTACAGAAGCTTTTTAGTTTAATGAGGTCCCATTTGTTGATTCTTGACCTTGTTTCCCGAGCAATTGATGTGCAGTTTTGAAAATCTTTTCCTAAACCTATATCTTTTAGGTTTTTGCTAATGCTTTCTTCTAATGATTTCAGAGTTTCAGGATTTCCAATGAGTTCTTTGGTCTATTTGGAATTGACTTTTGGGTAAGGTGAAAGATAGGGGTTTATTTTCATTCTTCTACAGGTGGAGATCCAGGTTTGCCAGCACCATTTGCTGAACATGCTGTCTTTCTTCCAGTGAATATTCTTGGGCCCTTTGTCAAATATCAGGTGGCTGAAATTGCATGTACTCATATTTGGGTCTTTGTGTGTCTTGAATTTTATTCTATTGGTCTATGGGTCTATTTTTCTGCCAGTGCCATGTTGTTTTTATGACTATAGCTCTGTAATACAGCTTAAAATATGGTATGGTAATCCCCCTGGCATTGCTCTTAGTGCTCAGTTTGCTTTGGCTATCCAAGGTCTTTTGTGCTTCCGTATGAATCTTAGGATGTTTTTTTTCTAATTCTGTGAAGTATGTCATGGGATTTTGATTGGGGATTGAATTGAATCTATATATTGCTTCTGGTAGGATGGTCATTTTCACAATATTAATTCTTCCAATCCATGAGCATGGGAGATCCTTCCATCTGGTGTCTTCCTCAATCTCTTTCTTTAATGATTTAAATTTTTCATTATAGAGCTCTTTAAGTCTTTGGTCAGGTTTACAAGATATTTTATATTTTTTTTTTGCATCTATTGTGAAGGGGAGTGCTTCCATGTGCTCTTTCTCTGGTTGCTTGTTATTGGTATACAGAAAGGCTACAGACTTGTGTAGGTTAATTTTGTAACCTGCCACTGTCCTGAATGTGTCAATAATTTCTAG
>NW_008340850.1:651387-652583 GCF_000622305.1 Nannospalax galili
TATCTATGTTCATTAAGATACGGGTCTATAGTTCTCTATTTTGGTTGTATCTTTACCTGGCTTTGGTAGTAGAGTGATTCTGGCTTCATAGAAGGAATTTGGAAGTTCTCCCTCCATTTCTATCTTTTTGAATACATTAAGTAGTTTCGGATGTAGACTTTCTTTAAATGTCTCATAGAATCTGCTGTAAATCCATCTGGTCCTGGGCTTTTTTTAGTTGGGAAGTTTTTGTATTGCTGTTTCAATTTCTTTTTGTGTTATGGGTCTGCTTAAGCTGTTAATCTCTTCTTGTTTTATTTTTGGTGGTTCCCATACATTTAGATATCCGTCCATTGCTTGTAGGTTTTCAAATTTATTAGCATATAGGTTTTTAAAGTATTCCCTTATAATGTTCTGTATCTTTCTGGTGTCTGTTGTGATGTTTCCCCTTTCATCTCTGATTTTGTTGATTTGGAGGTGGTCTTTCTTTCTTTTGGTTAACTGGGCTAGCGGTCTGTCAATCTTGTTTATCTTTTCAAAGAACCAGCTCATGGAATTGTTGATTCTTTGTATTGTTTTTTTTTTCGTTTGTTTTGATTTCATTAATTTCTACCTGGATTTTTGTTATTTCTTCTTGACTGCTGGGTTTTGGTTTCATTTGTTGTTGCTTTTAAAGTGTCTTCAGTTGCAATGTTAAGTCATTTATTTGTGTTCTTTCCATTTTTTTGATGTAGGCACTTAGAATTACAAACTTCCCTCTAACAACAGCTTTCAGCGTGTCCCAGAGGTTTTGTTGTGTTGTATTATTGTCCTTTTCATTTAGTTCTAGGAATACTTTTATTTCTCTCTTAATTTCTCTTTTGACCCATTCATCGTTTAGGAGTGTGTTTTTTAATCCCCATGTGTTCATTGGTGATTAGTGCTTCTTTTGGTGTTGATTGCAAGCTTTATTGCATTGTGGTCTGACAGAATGCATGGAATTATTTCAATCTTTTTGTATCTGTTGAAGTTTGTTTTGTGCCCTAGTATATGGCCGATTTTGGAGAAAGTTCCATGGGGTGCTGAGTAGAAAGTATGTCCTTTGGTGTTTGGGTGGAATACTCGGTAGATATCTGTTAAGTCCATTTGATATATGGTTTTGTTTAATTCAGATGTCTCTCTGTTAAGTCTCTGGCCTGTTGACCTATCTAATGGAGATAGTGGGGTATTGAAGTCCC
>NW_008340850.1:652773-700767 GCF_000622305.1 Nannospalax galili
GATTTTTAGTTTAAACTCTGTTTTGTCAGATATTAGAATTACTATGACTGCTTTTTTCTTAGTGCTATTTTCTTGGTATATTTTTTTCCATCCTTTCACTTTAAGATAGTGTCTGTCCTTGAAAGTGAGATGAGTTTCCTGCAGACAACAAAAAGATGGATTTTGTTTCTTAATTCATTAACTAGACTGTATCTTTTGACTAGGGAGTTCATTCCATTGATATTTAAAGTTATTACTGAAAGATGTGTATTGAATCCTGTCATTTTTATTTCTGTTCACATTCTTGATATAGCTGTGTATTTCTATAGTTATGCCTAAATTGAATTTCTTTCCGTCACCCCTTGTGTATAGTCATTTCTTTCTTCAGTTCTTTGTATTGCTTCAAGAACTCTCTGGAGGGCTGGTTTTGTGGACATGAATTCCTTCAGCCTATTTATATCATGGAAGATTTTTCTTTCCCCTTCAACTATGATAGATATTTTGTCTGGATAAAGTAATCTGAGTTGGCATCTGTGGTCATTTAGAGCTGGGAATACTTTGGTTCAGGCTTTTCTGGCTTTCATAGTTTGCACTGAAAAGTCAGCTGTAATCCTGATGGGCTTTCCTTCGTATGTGACTTCTTGTTTTTCTTTTGCAATTTTCAGTATTCTCTCTTTGTTCTGTAAGTTTAGTGTTTTTACTGTGATGTTCCATGGAGTTTCTTTTCTTGTCCTGTCTATTTGGTGTTCTATATGCTTCTTGTATTTGTATGGGCATGTCTTTCTTTAATTTTGGGAAATTTTCTTCTACAATCATGTTGAAAACTTGTTCTATATCATTATCTTGAGATTCTTCTCCTTCCCATGTGCCTATGTGTTGGGAGCTATTAATCCATTGTGTACATTGAGCTGTGGCAGTCTTGCTTGTTTACTTAGAGTTTTTGTTTTGACCTAATCTGCCAAGTCATGAGGAATGTGTTTATATGGTTGAGTTCACAACAAGTATTTGACTCTCCTTGACCCTCAGATACAGGTAGGAAAAACAGCTGTTGAAACTAATTGAGTTCTTCTGTATAAAAAGGCAGAGCTAAAATAAACTGGGGCTCCAGTCTCTACTGACAGTCCTCCCAAGTATCTTTACTCTGTCTCTTGTTTTTTCTTTCAATCCTCACTCCCCCTTTCAGGTACTGTCCGGTATTGGCCAGCTGGCACCGGCACCTATGATTCGTAAGTTGTTTTTTTTTTTTATGGTGTCATAACAATTCTTGCATATTCTAATCTTGTGTTTTTTAAAATTTTTTCATAATATTTGCTTGAGTGGTCTAATTCATCCACTTCATCTTCCAGTCTTCATATTCTGTTTTCCATTTCATTCATCCTATTGGTGACACTTTCTCCTGTCATTTCTAATTGGCTTACTGAGTGTTTCACTTCCTTTTTCATTTCGGCCTGAGTATTCTTCAATATTTCTAATTCTTATGAATGCATTCAGAAGTTTATTCCTATCTTCTTTCAGTTCTTTCATTTCTTTGTGTGTCTGTGAGTTCCATGTCCTGTGTTATCTCTAGGGAGTTCTCATTGTACTCCTCTAGAGGACTATTAGTACTTGGTGGGGACATAGTTTGGTTTTCCATGTTATTATTTTTTCTTTGTGACTTTGACATATGAATTTCCTTCATAGTTTCTGATTCTTGTGTGCGACTCAGCCTTCCTTCATTGAGTTTAGATCTGCTTCTTTTTGAAACCTTTATGTCCCTTTGTGGTTTACTTGTTGGGCACGAAAAGCTGGTGGGTCTAGGCTTCAGGTTCTCTCTTTTGATTTTATATCAGAGTGGCCTAATTGCTTTTGTCTTCAGGAGTTTCCACAGAGGCCCAAGTGAGATGAGGCTCAGATGATATTAAGCTTTCTCTTAAGGTATGGGTCCCTCCAGGAAAGATGCTGCCCTCAAGAATTTGGGGGCTGGGCTGGCCTGGGAGAATGGTCCAGGATAGATGCTGGTCTCAGGAAGCTGGTGGCTGTGCCACCCAGGGAAGTAAATGGAGGTGATGGAAGGACCAGGCCTAGAGGGTTCCTGGGGGCCCACAGAGAGGAACTGGGTTGGTCTAGAGGCAATGCAAAGGATCAGGAAGCAGTGGCAGCTCTGGGCTGAGAAGTTAGCCCTGGTGTCTGGGGTGCCAAGACAAGAAATGGGCCCATACCCAGCCTAGGAGGAGATACTTGGCCAGGGGTCAGGGGGTTGGGAGGATGAAAGAGGCTGGGGTAGCCAAGGTGTGCTGGGCATGCTGGACTTACCTAGGGAAGGTGCTGATACCAGGACACTGGAGGCTATGCAGCTCCTGGGGATGGTAGGGAGGATCAGGAAGGAGTGGTGGCTCTGGGCTGAGAGGTTGGCCCCAGTATCTGGGGTGCCAAGACAAGAAATAAGCCTATACCCAGCCTTGGAGGAGAGACTCGGCTGGGGGAGCTAGTAGGATGAAAGAGGCTGGGGGAGTCAAGGCATGCTGGATGTACTGGACTTACCCAGGGAAGGTGCTGGGACCAGGCCACTGGAGGCTGTGAAGCCCAAGGAAATAAAGGGAGGTGAGGGTGGAACCAGGCCTAGAAGGTTCCTGGGTCCCGTAGGGGGTTGGTCCAGATGCAAAGGATCAGGAAGCAGAGGCGGCTCTGGGCTGAGAGGTTAGCCCCGGTGTCTGGGGTGCCAACACAAGAAATGGGCCTGTACCCAGCCTAAAAGGAGAGACTTGGTTGGGGGAGCTGGGAGGGTGAAAGAGGCTGGGGGAGTCAAGGCACTCTGAGCATGCTGGACTTACCCAGGGAAGGTCCTGGGACCAGGACATGGGAGGCTGTGCAGCCCAGGAAACAAAGGGAGGTGAGGTCAGGATCAGGCCTAGAGGGTTCCTGGGGCCTGCAGGGAGGAACTCCGTTGGTCTGGGTGCACAGGATCAGGAAGCAGTGGCGGCTTTGGGCTGAGAGGTTAGACCCAGTGTCTGGGGTGCCAAGACAAGAAATGGGCCTGTACCTAGCCTAGGAGGAGAGACTCTCTCGGGGAGCTGGGAGGGTGAAAGAGGCTGGGGGAATCAAGGTGCGATGGGTGCGCTGGACTTACCCAGGGAAAGTGCTGGTACCAGGATACTGGAGGCCCTGCAGCCCAGGAAGCAAAGTGATATGAGGGCAGGTCCTGGTCCAGAGGGCTCATGGGGACCAGGAAAGGTGATGGCACCAGGCCACCCAGAGGCTGTGCAACCCAAGGAAGTAAAGGGAGGTGAGGGCGGGACCAGGCCCAGAGGGTTCCTGCTATTTTAATATTTTTATCGAGTTTTTGTTCATTTCATGTAATAGCTCTTAATCAAATTTATAACCCCTCTCCCATCTGCGCCCTCAACATCCCCACTAGATTTCATGCATTCTGTCATATATGTTGTCATTTCCAGTCATGTTTCTATCCATATTTACTTCTGTGCAAGTTCATCCTCTGGAGTCTAATCAGCCTATTTGGTATCTCTCCCTTAAAGAATATTTACTCTCCCTCACCCAGCTGTAATTAGTTGCCAATAGTTCCTAGGCTGGAGTTGGGGCCTACTGCCCATTTCGCTCTGGGTTTTGTCTGACTGAGTCAGCATGGGTCTTGTACAGGCTGTCACCATTGTTACAAGTTCATATGAGTAAGTTCCCAGTGGCCTGAAAGCCTCTGTTTCCCTTTAAAATTTAACAATCACTTTATTGTATTGAACACGAATACACTAACAGTTCGTTACAAATCTAGCAATTCAAACATTTATTCAGTCCAAACTCTATACATCTCAATGGTCTTCTGTACAGTTACATTAGCAATTCTTAAGCTATAGAGCTTTCTTAGATTTTACCTTTTCACTACCAATAACATTTTTAAGCTCTGATGTGTGTGTACACACACATACACACACAGAAATATATAAATGTATACAATATGGTCTAGGGTTTGCCTATGAATGAGAATATGCATCTTTCTTTTCCTTCCTTCCTTCCTTCCTTCCTTTCTTCCTTCCTTCCTTCCTTCCTTCCTTCCTTCCTTCCTTCCTTCCTTTCTTTCTTCCTTTCTTTCTTTCCTTTTCTGTCTTTCTTTCGAGACTGGTTGACTTTATGTAATACCACACAGTCCAATTCCACCTATTTTCTTGTAACATTTGTGATTTCATTTTCATTTAGAGCTGAATGATATTCCATTTTATATATGTACCAGGTTTTCGTTACCCATTCATCCATTGATACATGTTTAGTTTTTCTCTATTTTATAGCTCTAACTCATACAGCAGCAAAAAAAGGAGTGTGCAGATAAATATCTGTATGGTGGAGTAGGGAGCATTCTGGTTCTACCTGGTAATGAAATAGTAGGTCATATAATATAATTCTATATAAAATATTTTTTCAATTTTATTTATGGAGTATGAATGTATTGCCTCTCTGCATGTAAATGCACCCTGCATGCAATGCTTGTGGAGGCCAGAAGAGGGTGTCAGAATATCACGAAATGGAGTTGTGGCTGGTGGCTAGCTGTCATGTAAGTGCTGTGAACCAAACCTGGATCCCCTGCAAGAGCAACAAGTGCTCTTAACCAATGAATCATCTTTCCAGTACCCAGTAATTCTGTTTTAAGGGACTTCCAAACCTGATTTCCATAAGGATGTATTAATTTTGATTCTCACCAACAGTGAATAAGAATTTCTTTTTCTTCACATCCTCTCTAACATTTGTTATGCTATTCCTTTAAAAATGTTTGTTTTATTGTTTTCTGTTCTTACATTTACAAATGGTTAAAATATTTTCTTTTTTTCTTTTTCATCCCAACTCTTCCAAGATCCATTCCCACCTATCTACCCACCCATCTTCCTGTTCCTTTTTTATCACAATCAAGTGAAATTGTGTTTCCCAGATATTCTTCTGTGTACAACTGGGCCTGGAGTGTAGTCGACCAAAAAGAACTCTTCCTCATCCAGTATATATCATATGCCAACAGCTCCGTAGTTGTGGATGGGGATTCATGACACCCTACTCCCTTCATGATGGTATTTTGTCTGACATGAAATTGAGCAGGTTTTGTGCATGCTTTCACAATTACTGTGAGTTCTATGTGCAGCTGTCCTGCTGTCTCAAAAACAGTTTTCTTCCAAGCATCCAGCAGCTCTAGCTCTTACAGCCTTTCTGCGTACTTAAAAAAAATCCTTGAGCCTTGTGGAGCATGGAGACATATGGAATATGTGTCCCTTTTAGAACTAAATACTCTGCAATCTCTTCTTTTCATTCACCAGTTGTGGGTCTCTGAGATACTTGCCTTTTACTGCAAGAAGAAGCTGCTCTGATGAGGCTAGGAGTCATTTTAACACAATGTCAATTTAGTAGACTATTAATAACAGATTCTATCCTGAAGTCTGTGATGTATCTTTCCATAGGTCCAGGTATGGGTTCCATACTGTGCAGTGGGCCTTATCTAATCAGAGGGTGATTGGTTGTTCTCATAATATATCTGCCAATATTGCATTAGTCAGCCTGTCTTGGCAAGTCAGTCATTTTTGTAGCTCAAAAGAATTACTGCTGGATAAGATTGGTGATTACTTTTCTCCTCTGGTAGCATGCGTACCAACTTTCAACATTATAAAAGTAGCCAGTAGATATGAAGTTTCAAAGTCAGTACCCACTTGATTTCTCCATGTTTCCTAACTTAAATAATGTGTTGTTATCATCAATAGTATCTCATCGTCAAGGTCTGGAGAGTAACGAAGAGTAATGGCAATGGCTGGCAATGTTGGGGAGTTAGAGGATACCACCAGTCAACAACTCAAGGAGAGGTTAACCATTCCTTATACTGAGGTTTTATTTGTTATGATGAGGTGTCTAATTGGTGTATTGTCCCTCTGTTACAGGGTAACTCCATTTAAACAATTTTTATGTGTGTACATGCATATATTTTACAGGGCTTCTGCTATAATTGTTTTTCATGTGGCATTTCAAAAGGACTTTAGTGTTAGTTATCCTTCCCCCTATTACTGCCTCTATCCTACTCATCCATTTCCCACCACATTTATTCCTTCCTGCATCATTATTCCCTCTACCCCCTTCATATGACTGCATTCTACTTCCTTCCTTACAAAGAGTCCCTTCCCTTGTCCATGGTCCATAACTAGTTTCCTAACCTCTAGAGGCATTCCAAATGAAAAATACATATCTAACGATTCAAAGATACCACCCACATATCTATGTAAATGTACAGTGTTTGACTTTCTAGGTCTGGGTTACCTCACTATGGATAATTTCCAGGTTCATCCATTTGCTTGTAAATTTCATTTTTATTAATAAATGAATAATGTTCTGTTGTCTAAATGTGCCACATTTTTCTAACTCAATCATCAGCTGATGGATATCTTGGCTGTCTCCATTTCCAGGCTATTGTGAATAGAGCAACAAAGGCATGTTTGGCCAAACATCTCTGTAGTACAATATTAAATCCTCTGGGTGTATGCGCAAGACTCATATAGCTAAATCTGGTGATAGATACAGTTCTAGCTTTTTGAGGAAACTCCATGCTAATTTTTACTGGTTTACATCAGTTTTCAATCCACCAACAATAAATAAGTTTCTCCTTTCTTCTCATAAATACTAACATTTGTTGTTACTTGCTTTTGTAATAATCTTAGCCAATCTGACTGAGGACATGATGAAATCTCAGAGTAGGGCTTTTTCTATTTTTATTTAAATTTTATGTGTATGAGTGTATTGCTTACATGTTTGTAAGTGCACCCCTGTTGTGCAATGCCCGTAGAGGCCAGAAGAGGATGTCAGCTACCCTGGGACTGGAGTTATGGATAGTTGTTAGCCATCAAGTAGGTGCTGGGTGTGAAACCCAGATCCACTGCAAGGGCAGCCAGTTGTCTTAACTACAGAGCCATCTCTCCAGTCCTTCAAAGTACTTTAATTTGCATGGTCCTGATGGGTAAATATGCCAAACATTTTTTTCAAGTGTTTCTCAGGCGTTTGTAATTCTTTTTTTGAGAACTCTCTTTAGTTCCAGGCCCCACATTTGCTTAGCTGATTTATTGATGTTTAGTTTTTTTTTGGAGTTCTTTACATATTCTGAATATTAAGTCTCTGTCAGATGTATAGCTGGTAAAGATATTTTCCCATATGCCAGTTGCTTCACTTGAAATTCAGTTTCTTTTGTTGTACAGAAATTTTGAAGTTTCACATAGTTCTACCTGTCAACTGTTGCTCTTATTGCTTGTTATGTTCAGAATGTCCTTTCTGTGTTTTCAAGTTCCAATATATTCTTTACTTTTCCTCTGTCAGACTGAAGGCATCAGGTCTTTATTGAAGTCCGTGATTGATTTGGAGTTGAGTTTTTTGCAAGGTGAGAGCTAGAGATCCATGTTTTTTTTTCTTCTACATTCAGCTAGCCACTTTGCACTGCACAGTTTCTTGTGCATAAAGTTATATCAGTTCTTTAGTTCTAGTGCACTGATGAATGTGTCGGTTTTTATGTCAGTGCAATTCTTTTTGTATTAGTATGGCTCTATAGTATTAATGAAGTAAAGGAAGGTAATGCATCTATCTTATTTTTGTTCCAGGGGATTATTTTGACTATGCTGGGCCCTTGGGTTTTCCTATGGAATTTGAGATTATTTTTAGATTTTTCTGAAGAATTGCATTGGAATTTTGTTGGAGATTTCATTGAGTTTGTAGGTTGCATTTGGTAGTATAACCGTTTTCATGACATTGGTCCTACTTATCGATGAAACAGGTCTTTCCTTATGGTATCTTCATTTTCTTCAGTGACTTAAAAGTTTTTATTATACAAGTTTTTCACCTTTGTGTTTAGATTTATTCTGAGATATTTTGAAGTTAACCTGAGTCACACAATTTCATTGACTTTTTTCCCCAATAGTATATAGGAAGGCTACTGATTTTTGTGTGTTAATTTTGTGTACTGCCAATTTGATTAATGTGTTTGTTAATTCTATATTTTTTTCTGGTGAAAAGTTTATGATATTTATGTATGGAATCATATCATCTACAAATAAAGATATTTTGGCTTTTTTCTTTTCCTGCTTGTATCCACTTTATGTCTTTCACTTTTCTACAGTTCCAGTTAAAACATCCTTCAAGCACTGTATTGAACAGGAATGAGGAGACAGGACAATTTGGTCTTCTTGATTTTGTTGGAAATGATAAGAGCTTTTCCTACATTTAGCATGATGTTGGCTGTGGGTTTGTTGCAAACTGTGTTTATTATGCTGAAATATGTTCTTGTGATCTCTAGATTCACCATAACTTTTACCATGAAGTGATGCTGTATTTTAAGTTCTTTCCTACATCTAATGATAGTCTCATGTGGTTTCTACTGAGTCAGTTTATAGATGGTAGATTAGAATTATAGTTTTACATGTTAAACTGTCTCTGCATCTTATGGATGAAGGCTATGTGATCATGGAGGATGACTTTTCATGTGCTCTTGCCTTCATTTTGCAATTAAAAAATCTTTATTGAGAATTTCATACATTCATATAAGGATTTTGATCAAATCCAGGCCCACTCCTTTCCCTCCAATACCTCCAACATCTCCCCATCACTTTTTTCTGACAACCTTTCTTTCTTTTTTTTCTTTCATTCATTCATTCTTTTTTAATGGGTCTTTTGCTACTCCAACATACCTCCCTCTGAAGAGGTAACTCTTAGGGATAATATAAGAGCTCCCAAATACTTTTGACATTCTTGGCCTTTGGAACAGAGTATGTTGTTAAGAAGTCCAAGGACATTGTAAATTTTATCCAAGAAACTGGCAATTTTCTTTGGAGTCTTTTTGCCCTAACTGCCTAGCCAATTCCTACCTCCCACTCTTATCACACCATTCTCTGAAGAGGTTACCCAAATTGTCGATAGGGTATTGGGATGCAGACTGCTCTGGATTCTTCCATGCTGAACAGGGACACAGGATGAGGAAATTGGAGTACCCCTTCAGTGGGTCTATCTAAAAGACTTGAAAATTTGCATAACTCTTATCTGTAGGGAGAAAAGAAGGACCTTGACTCATGAATAGGGGATGTGAAGGAGAAGTAAAGGCAAAAGTAGTTAGCATTTCAAGTTCTAGGCAGGGAACCAGAAAAAGAACGGCAAATTTCAAATGTTCATATCAGAGTCCATTGGGATTTCTTGACAAGAGCTTCCAAAAGCATCCCTCTATTGAGTTTCCCCTCATTTTTTTTTGTCTGCCTAGGTTGGTCT
Source organism: Nannospalax galili (assembly GCF_000622305.1). NCBI lineage: Eukaryota > Metazoa > Chordata > Mammalia > Rodentia > Spalacidae > Nannospalax > Nannospalax galili. Next base: position 662,002 of record NW_008340850.1, read on the forward strand.
TGAGAGTGATGGACTCAGGATTTGTTTTCAAGCACTTTGATAGCTAGTGGAGTGGTTAGAATCAGTGTCAGTTTCCTCTCAAAAACTTCTAGATGGGGGGGGAACAAATTTAGCCATCATTTTAGAACAATATCAGGTTATCTCCTTTAGCTACAGTTGGGCACTACAGTATTGTGGACCAATATTTGAAGTCTTACATTTGAGCAGCACTTTCTGCTTAGAAACAAAGTCATCAATGAGAAACAATTGTCTAAATAACATTTTATATGGACTTAAGGCTAATGTCTGGGAAGTGTAATCTCTTGAACTCTTAAATAAATATACTGATCACTTTAATCTTTGGGTGTTTAAGACCATATAGTTGGCCCAAATAAACCAATTTATTTTTACTCTTCAGGCTCATTTCTTTTACCAGTTCCTTCTATGTGAAGATAAGTCAAAGGTCCTGTTTGACTGTGGCTGGCTTCACTTGGAAGCTTAGAAGAAATGTTCACTCTGAGTTGACCCTCTTCTTTGTAGAGTGGACACTGGTTCAAGTCCATCTGGTGAGGTCTCCATGGCCTCCCTGAACAGGAGGACGGGTGACTCACCACAGTTACAGGACATTTTGAGACATGCTCCATAGTTCCTTGGAACTTAGTTGACCTTGGAGGGCAAGGAGCAAAAAACTTTCTTTTAAGTCCCTGACCAGATTAGTATCGGCCTCAAAGTATGGCTGTTAAACAAGAAAATTAAAGATTGTGTGTATATTATTTTTGTCTCATCCTTTATATATCATAACATACTTACACAGACCCTCATCACTTGCTTAAGCTTTCTCATTTTTGCTCTTTTGGCAAAAGCTTCAGTCCCATATCCTTTTAACATCTTTTACAGTCTCATTTTCTTTTTTAGTAATTATGAGACAACATAACTTTAACAAATAAATTTTCCATCTGTTGTGAGAATATTTTTCCTGGGGATACTAAGCAATGCTTATCCTCTTTAAGGTTTCAGTACCAAACCAATGTTTGATCAAAGTCTTCCTGAGGAGCCAATGGATTTACTGAGCTTACATACAAAGATGACTGAGGGGTTGCTGAGTTCTATGAGTGACCTGGGGGTATGCACACTGGAAAGCCTTTACCCAGCATGGATCAAGTCTTCTCTTCCTAACCTTCCCTGGATTGTATACTTTAGTTCTCAGCAAATCCAGGAGACCATGTGTGATTAGGGCCAAATTACATACAGTTGGCTGGGAAAAGTGGCTAGATACTCCAGTGAGGATTTTTGTAGATTGATTTTATTTATTTATTTATTATTTATTTATTTATTTGTGTTCTTTAGATACTGAAATCTTTTATCATGTTTATAAGTGTTCTTTTGAATTCTATGTCCTGTTGTATCTTTAGGGTGTTCTCATTGCACTCCTCTACAGGACTGTTGGTACTTTGTGGAGATATATTATTTGGGTTTTTCATGTTATTTTTCTCTGTGACTTTGACATGTGAATTTCTTTTGCAGTTTCTTATTGAGAATTTCATACATGCATATAAGGTTTGTTTTATTTAGTAACCACATGATTCAAAGAAGAATTTTGTTACAGCTTTAACATATTCGGTAACAATTTCCAGAGCAAGGATACATCTCTGTCAAAAGTGGCTGTAAATTTTTAGGTCTGTAAGACATAAAATTGAGTTTTTAACCTTTAAAGAAGATCTTCATTTCATTTTAAAATATGCTGTTTCCTACATTTTTAATACTACTAACACTTAGATGTTTGCACATATCTTTAATCTCTATGTATCTGATCATTACTAGTCACATTCAGTTACATTTGGATCCTTGGCACCTGAATATGGATATAAAGTCATCAGGTAGATTTAAATGGTAATGTTTATAACTTCTACTAATTAGTGTGAAGTAAATGCTTCCTCCTCAAATACGTGTTTTTTTAAATTTGTTGATTTTTTTGTGTGTATATCATACAGAACATCCTACACAATCTAATTCATCTATATACCCACTTCCCAAATGGCACCCTCCCACAGCCTCCCCCATACCCACTGGAGCCTATATACTCTGTCATCCCTGTTACTGTCCACTGTGTTGTCAGAGCTCCCAGGCATTACCCAGTGCTTGTCCATCTGCTGGATCTAGTCATAGAGATCCTTGCTTTAGGAAGATCAGCTGTTCCTCATTTTGCAGAAATCAGTTGTCAATATTCCTTTAGATAAGATTGGGGTCAGCTGATCATGTTCTGAGTTTTATGCTGGATTGCTGTCTGGGAGTCTTTTGAGCCACACTGGCCAATAACTCAAAGGAAGGTATCTCCTGTCTGGCATTGTTTCTTGTCATGTAGGCTTTCGCTATACAAATGGACTCTTATAAACTTATATTGACCCCATTAATTTTTGGTTATACTTTCCTTTTGGGTATTTAAGACCCTACAATTGGCCCAGATAAACCAATTTATTTTTACTCTTAAGGTCATTTGAGGATCTGTTCCTCAGGGGTCACAAGGGTTTAGGAGAAGCCCTTGGCTCCACTCTTTTACCAGTTCAGTCTATGTGAAGATAAGTCAAAGGTCCTGCACAACCATGGCTGGCTTCGCTTGGAAGCATGGAGGAAATGTTTCCTCTGTGTTGACCCTCCCCTTTGTAGACTGGACACTGGTTCAGGTCCATCTGGTGGGGTCTCCATGGCCTCCTTGATCAAGAGGACAGGTGACTCACCACAATTAATGGACAGTTTGATAAATGTTCATAATCCCCTGGAACTTAGTTGACCTAGGAGGGAAAGGAGCAAAAACTGTCCTTTATGTCCTTCTGTCTTAATTAGTTTAGGCCTCACAGTATGGATTCTAAACATCCAAGAAGGTTAGTTCCACCAGTCTGGTACTTTTAGTTACTATGTAGCATGTAGATAAAGCTTGCATAAAGACCAAATACTCTCAGATAAAGCTTGCTTAGACATATATTCTTTGATCTGGTTGTGTGTATAATTTGTCAGTAGGTTGTTGGACCAATATGGCTCCCAGTGGTTTTTTTAAACTAGCTAGGCTTTATTTATCTCTCACATTGTTTAACCCTTCCACTATTGTTTTCCCATTTAGGGTGCCTCCATTTTTTCACATTTCTCCCTTAACAATAATACCCTTCTCTTATGGTCCCACCTTTCATGACCTCCTTCTTTTCCTTTATCCTCTAGGTTCCTTGTATAACCTTTCCTCTACCCTCTCCTTAAAATAACCCAATTTTTATCTACATCTCCCTTATGAACACCTGTTCCATACTGTTCTTCTCTTTAAAATTCTTTCTTTTCCCTTACCTCCCTGGTTCCTTTCCATTTTCCTGGTTCCTGTAGTTATGTCTGGATACACACTCACTTATCAGGACTTGGTGCTAGGATCCACATATAAGGGAGAACATATGTCTTTTTTTTCTTTCCTGAGTCTGTGTTATTTCACTTAGTACAACAGTTTCTAGTTCCATCTATTTACCTGCAAATTTCATGATTTCATCTTTCTTTACTGCTGAGTAGAGCTCCACTGTGTAAATGAACCACATTTTCATTATCCACTTATCGGTTGAGGGGCACTTAGGTTGCTTCCATCTCTTAGCTATTGTGAAAAGAACAGCAACAAACATGGATGTACAAGTGTCTCTGAAATAGGATAAGTTCTTTGGGTATACGCCAAGGAGTGATATAATGGTGTCAAATGGTAGGTTCATTTGTAGTTTTTTAAGAGTTCTCCATTCTGCTTTCCATAGGTGTTGAACAAGTTTACAATCCCACCAGAAGTGGATGAGCATTCTCCTTTCCCCACATCCTCTCCAACGTTTGGTATTATTTGTTCTTTTGATTTTAGCCAGTCTGACTGGGGTAAGATGAAATCATAAAGTGGTTTTAATTTGCATTTCCCCAATTACAGATGATGTTGAACACCTTTTAAGATGCTTCCTAGACATGTTTATTTTTTCTTTTGAGAACTCTCTTTTCAGCTCCTTAGCCCATCTTTTAATTGGGTTACTTCCTTTCTTGATTCTTTGTTTTTATATTCTTTGTTATATATTCTGGATGTTAAACCTCTGTCAGATCAGTCACTGGTGAAGATTTTCTCCCATTCTCTGGGTTTTCTCTTCACTTCCTTGGTTACTTCTTTTGATGTACGGAAGTGTTTTAGTTTAATGAGGTCCCATTTGCTCATTCTTGCCCTTGTTTCCTGAGCAATTGATGTCCAGTTTAGAAAATCCTTTCCTACACCTATATCTTGTAGGTTATTGCCAATGTTTTCTTCTAACAGTTTCAGAGTTTCAGGCTTCACATTAAGGTCTTTGATCCATTTGGAGTTGACCTTTGTGCAAGGTGAAAGATAGGGGTTTAGTTTCATTCTCCTACAGGCGGAGATCAAGTTTGCCAGCACTATTTGCTGAATATTTTGTATTTCCTCCAGTGAATGTTCTTGGCCCCTTTGTCAAATATCAGGAGGCTGAAATTGTATGTACTCATATTTAGGTGTTAAATTTTATTGCATTGATATATGGATCTATTTTTTTGTCAGTACCATGTTGTTTTTGTGACTAAAGCTCTTTAAAGCAGGTTAATATCTGGTACAGTAATCCCCCAGCATTGCTCTTGCACTCAGGGTTGCTTTGGCTATCCGAGGTCTTTTCTGCTTCCATATAAGTCTTAGGATGGTTTTTTACAATTCTATGAAAATTGTCATTGGGTTTTTGATTGACATTGCATTGAATCTATAAATGGCTTTTGGTAGGATGGTCATTTTCACAATACTGAGTCTTCCAATCCATGATAATGGGAGGTCCTTCCATCTTCTGATGTCTTCCTCGATCTCTTTCTTTAAAGATTTAAAATTTTCATTGTAGAGGTCTTTAATGTCTTTGGTCAGGTTTATTCAGAGATATTTTATTTTATTTTTTACAGGTATTTTGAAGGGGAGCATTTACATGTACTCTTTCTCTGATTACTTCTTATTGATCTATAAAAGGGTACAGACTTTTGTAAATTAATTATAGATTAATTTTATAACCTGACAGTTTACTGAATATGTTAATAACTTCTAGGAGTTTTCTGGTCGAATATTTGGCATCTCTTAGATATAATATCACATCACCTGCAAAAAGAGATAATATGATATCTTTTTTCCAAGTATTACTTCTTTAATTTTCTTCTCTTGTCTTATTGCTCTTGCAAGAGTTTCAATCACTATGTTAAAGAGGAGTGGAAAGCCTTGTCTGATTCCTGATTTCAATGGGAATGCTTCCAGTTATAGTCTGGACCAATTCAATTTATGGGGCTTTTTGATATTCTAACATTACCCCCTCTGAAGTGGTAACAGTAAAATCTTTTAGGGATAAGAGCTCCCAAATACTTAAAAAAATTTTGGCCTTCGGGACAGAATATATTGGTAAAAGACCCAAGGACAATTTGACTTTTAGCCAAGATAGAAATTGGCTATTTTTCTTTGGGGTCTTTTTACCCTAACTGCCTAGTCAGTTTCTACCTCCTATTTTTATCATGCCACACTTTGAAGAGGTTTACCCAAATTGCCTATAAGGAATTGGGATGCAGACCACTCTGGCTTCTTCCATGCTGAACAAGGATGTAGACTGAGGCGATTGGGTACCCCCTTCCGTGTGTCTATCTAAAAGACTCCCAAATTGAATAACTCTTAAATGTAGGGAGAAAAAGTCCTTGACTCATACTTAGGAGATGTGAAGGAGAAGTAAAGGCAAAAGTACTTAGCATTACAAATTCTAGACAGGGAATGAGAAAAAAGTATGAACAGGACAAATTTCAAATGTCCAAATCAAAGTCCATTGGAATTTGTTGATGAGGGCTTCCAAAAGCATCCATCCATTGGGTTCCTCCTCATTTTCTTTTTGTCTGCTAAGGCTGGACTCAAGAGTGATGGACTCAGGATTTGTTTCATGCATTTTGATAGCTGTTGGATTTGGCTGGAATCAGTGTCAGTTACCTCTCAAAGGTTTCTAGATAGGGAGAGAAAAGAAATTTAGCCATTATTTTAGAACAATAGTGGGTTGTGTCTCTTAGACACTACAGTATTTCAGACCAAGATTTGAAGCCTTACATCTGAGTAGCATTGTCTTATTAGGAACAAAATCATCAGTGAGAAATACTTGTCTAAATAACATCTTAGAAGTACTTAAATCTAAAGTCTGGGATGTGTAATCCCTTGAACTCTTAAAGAAATATACTGATGACTTTAATCTGTGGTTGTACTGTCCTTTTGCTATTTAAGACCATATTGTTGGCCCAAATAAACAAATTTATTTTTACTCTTAAAGTCTTTTGAGGATTTGTTCCTCAGGGGTCACATGGGTGTGGAAGGAACCCCTGGCTCCTTTCTTTTACCGGATAATTCAAAGGTCCTGCTCGACCATGGCTGGCTTCACCTGGAAGCATGGAGGAAATGTTTCTCTGTGTTGGCCCTCCTCTTTGTAGACTGGACACTGATTCAATTCCATCTGGTGGGGTCTCCATGTTCTCCCTGAACAAGAGGACAGGTGACTCACCACAGTTACAGGACATTTCAAGAGATGCTCCGTAGTCCCCTGGAAGTTAGTAGACCTTGGAGGGGAAGGAATAAAAGCTGTCCTTTAAGTCCCTCTGACCATATTATTATAGGCCTCAAGCTATGGCTGTTAAACATCCAATAAGGTTAGTTCTGCCAGTCTGGTACTTTTAATTATGTGCTATGTAGATAAGGCTTGGGAAAAAACCAAACATTCTTAAATAAACCTTGATGAGACATCCTTCAATGGCTGACTAAACTATGACCTTAGAAATTTTAAGATTATCTATATAATATCTTTGTCTCATCCTTGATTAAATCATAGCAAACCTACATAGACTTCCATGACTTAGGCTTTTTCATTTTTAATCTTTACACATAAATCCTTCTTAATAAAACATCTCCATTCTCATATACTTTTAACATCTTTTACCTTTTTTTTCTTTTTGAGACAGGGTCTCCCTGTAGCCCCAGCTGTCCTGGAACTCACTATATAGACTAGGCTGGCCTCAAACTCACAAAGATCCACCTGTCTCTGCCTCCCAAGTGCTGGGATTAAAGGCATGTGCCACCATGCACAGCCTGATCTTTTACCTTTTTTTATGACCATGAGACATAATAACATTAACAAATAAATTTTCTATCTGTTGTGAGAATTCTTTTCCTGGGGATACTAAGCAATGTTTATCCCCTTCTAAGGTTCTAGTGTCAAATCAATATTTGATTATATTAAAGTTTTCCTGGGGAACCAATGAATTTATGAGCTTACTTACAGAGATGACTGAGGGGTTCCTGACGTGTATGGGTGGCCTGAGAGTATTTATACTGGAAGGCCTTTACCCAGAATGGATCAAGGCTTCTTTTCCTAGCCTTCCCAAGATTATATACTTTAGTCCTCCCCAAATCTAGGAGACCATGTATGATTAGGGAAAAATTACATACAGTTGGCTGGGAAGAGTGGCTGGATACTTAGGTGAGGGTCCAATGACCCTGCTTACCCCTCCTTCAATTAAAGAATATGGTAGTCAACAATTCCAATTGTGATGGTCTTTTGCTAGTGGACACAATTGAAGTCATGAAGGTGGTAGTTGTTTGACTCAGAAGAGAGTACTGTGTAGTATCATCTTATTAAAAGAACATTGAATCTAAAGTACACACATAAGGTAACATAATAAGTTAATATTATCCATGTATACACTGTGCTTTACAAGTTCCCCATCAACTTTATAGAAAACACAAGATAGTTAAAATATTTTTTATCTTATGTAGTTTAGAGAGTGGTCTACCAAAAGTTTGCTTTAGGTAGAAAGAAGCAATTGGTCCATAATTAAACATTATCAAATTGATGTTCACAATGTCCAACATAATCAATTCAGGAAAACTGTGATGCTTTAGTTACTGACTGAGGAATTCTACGCAGAAGATCTTCCCTGTCCTCTCCATCAACTGTGAATTGTCCTCTTTAAAAAAATCTATCCTGTTGTTCTTTTTTTAAGCAATTAAATTTATCTTTGTATTTGCTATACATTTTACATTAGTCTGTGTTAGTGACTTTACTCAGTGTTGTGACCATATAGAGAATCCCATTAGCTACTTTTACTATAGACAGTAATATCCTCTGTTGAAATTATTTTATACCTTAGCTGTTCTCAACTGCTCAGCACCTTTACTCTTAGGCTGTTTTGTTCTTCTCTTTTTTCTTGTCACAGGGTCAGGGGACCAGCCTGAACCTGTAAAAGAGTCTTGGAGAATATATGTTGAGATAATAGGTTTGAGTCTGAAGTGGGAGGGCCAATCCATCTCCAGAGTCAGCTTCTCAGTGAGCTCAAACAGCATGTGACAATGTACCAATGTAATTAATACAAAAAGGCATTTGTTTCTCTTTAGAATTTAACTTAGTGGTGTACATTGGACAGGAGAGCTGTTGAGTTCAGTGACTACTAGCAGGACTGAAAACATCTGTCTTTATTATAACCTGTATACATTTGTCTAGGCAACTCTTTTCATCTACTGGGTCCTTTATTGGCAATGGCAATTGACAAAAGAAATCACATTTGATTTAAGAGATCATCTTGCTTGATATTTCTAAGCTTTATGAAACCATTGGTACTTGGAAGTGAGCACCCATCATCAAGCAGGATTAGGTTGACAGAAGTATCCGCCTTTATCAATGTTAAACCTGAGGTCCTCTCTGGCTATACTTGATGTGACAAGATGCATGAAAGCTTATACCCACAATCAGTTAGTTTGTGTCTATTCATGAAAGACTCAATAAGTGCCTTTCTCCTTGATATTTTGCATTACAGAGCAAACTTTGCCCTCCATTGTATATCTAGACCAGGTCTGAGTGCAGAAAGATATCAGCATCCCTTTAGAGCTCAACAGATAAGGATACAGTCTAGTGCAACCTTTGCTTAAGACACCGTAGTCTTAGCTGAATTGGCTATACATCTGTAAGACAAAAGAAGCTATCTGGAACATTTTCCAAACCTTTGTCTCCTTTTCCAGAGAGTCCTCCAGAGACTCTCATCCTTTTATCATGAGTAACCATGACAAAAGGTGATCCTACTGACTTAGTCACTATCATGCCATCATCGGCATGGGCTCAGGGGTACCTGTATCCTCTCCTTCTTTACTAGTGACCCTAAAGAAGGGGGAGTCTGTTTGGAATTATTTGCTCTTACCGATATGATGCTCTAACACCCTGAGACATTAATGGATTCTTTCTGCATTTTACCTAGTTAATCTTATCCTGCCTGTGCAGGATACTACCATACATGAAACCACTGGAGTAAACAGTCCTGATGCATTAAGGAAATTAGCGAACTTCTAGTGATTATATAAGTTAGGGAAGGTTTCTTGATCTGGCTCCCTTGTGGGCTGAACCTTAATATCCTCGTAAATGTTCCCTCTGACACTTTTCCTAAAAGTTCCAAATTGTTTATGCATATTTTACTTTTAAACTAAGGCAAGACTGTTAATTTGCATGGTGGATTCCTTTGAAAAGTGCTGTCAGTCTGGATTGGAAAAAACATTTCATAATTTATTATTCATAATCTTGGATTAAGTACCTGTAACCTGGAGAATAAGGAACACAGAAAACAATGGTACATAAAAGAACTTACAAAGAGACAATATCACAATACTCTTTCCCTTTAGTCTGTCCATGACATTGTAACTAAAAAATACTCAAGGCATGATGTGGCAGGAACAAAAGCAAGCACAGAGCAAATGAGCATCAGAGAGGGAAATACACTATTCCAGAGAAAAACAGACTTAGAATCATCACAATGTTCTTTAGAAAGGGGAGGAATTAAGACCAGTGGAGCTGGCATCTTAAGCCTCCCACCCAATTAGACTATCCCTTTTACCCTCCCATTGTTGTAACTATGTGCTTATAGCAGCTTGTTTGTCCCAAGGTATGGCCCTGGAGTACAGCAAATTCCCATGTGCTTCACAGGTCTAGCCATCACAAAGTGTCAGCTCCCTTTGTACCTTGAAGGCTTATGGCTAGAAAAACTTTAAGTTCCCTTTAGAAACTAACAAATATACTATGCAAAACACTGAGAATTCAAAATAGTCACTTTTAGAAATCAGCAAATATACCATATAAAAGATGTCAAAATCCAAAATAATTCCTTTAAAACTACTAGGTAAATATGTCATGCAAAAAATGTCAAAACCTAAAAATAATTAGTTTTATAAATCTGTAAATAGGTCAAACAATGCAAAAACTTAAAACAATCATCTTTAAAAACCAGTAAATATACCATATAAGAAGTTAAAACTCAAAGTAATCCCCTTTAGAAACAGGCCTAAAAATGTTAATATTTAAAATCCCATTGTGGAGATCTGGCATTATTCCCTTAGTCTGAAATAAAAATGCATTGTTTTTCTATGACATCATCAAGAAACAAAAATAAAAATAAATTGCAAGAAAATTAGGACATATGATTAAATGTCCGCAGTTCAGGAAACTCCTAGGCACTCCTGGTACTGATAATTTCTGGGTATCACCATTTTGATGTGGCTGAATTAAGATGGCAACAATGTCACACAGGCCACTGCCACTTTGAAAATGTCACTTTCTAAGATGGCAACCAAGCCATGTAACTGTCCCCATATTGATGATGCCATCAACAAAAGTGGAGACCAGGTCACATGTTTGCTTCCCTCTTGGTGGGTCAGCAGCCATGATGGCAACCAGGCCACATGGCCACGTTAGTGATCACAGTCCCATGAGCAAATAAGACTATCCCCTGCCAGGATACAAGCCCTGTGGGATTCACATGTCTCACAGATTAAATATATACAGCAACCATTTTTACTTTTACAAAGCACCCCAGTTAAGTTAGACTTGCTATAAAAGGAGAAAGTATATATACATATACCAAATAGTAAGTAGTAAAGCAAAGCAAAGGAATCCATGTCTCTCACCAAGCGTTTTAGCTGTAATGCCAAGCAAAGTTCTCCAGATCTCTTTATTCCTAGATACAAGCTATGCTGGAAAAGAAACTCATGAAGGAAACAGAAGGAACAGGGTGCATGTCCAGCACATAAATCTCTGGGTTGTTGCTATGAAAGCATATGTCTCCAGCATGGCTGCTGACTTTCCATATACACTGAAATTTAAAATGTTTAGATCTAGTTAGAAAAGCAGCTGCCTCAGGACCACATAGTCTGAGCACACCTTGCTTGGTGCCCAACAGGGCCTAAGATCAAAATTTCGAGTCCCTCTGCCTGAGAAAAAATTCAGGGAAAAAGGGCTTTTAAAATATTTTTTTCTGTTTGTCCATGGGGCAAGCCACCTTAAATTCTTTAAATGCTCCACCAAAGCTGCCCAGCCTCTTCAGCCTAATCCCAAATGCTCCAAGACAAGATAGCAAAATGGATAAGGAATTTCATCTGCTTGCTTAAGAGCCAGATTCAGTGTGCACTTGAAAATCTGTGCGTGACCAACAAATAAATAAGTTATTAGAATGTTGGGGTCCCATCTGGGTTGCCAATATGAAACGGGGAGAAAGAGGGTCCCCTAGATGTTTCTTAGTCTCATTCATAAAAGAATTTAAGAATGGACCAAAACAGAAACTTACAATTTTACTAGAAGGAAGGCATGAAGAAGAAAAGGAGAAATTATGCTTTCCCGAAGAGTTCAGGAAAGCGGAAAGACTTACAGAGACCTACATTGCTGTGGCTGGTCTGGAAGTTCTCCCATAAAGGGGTTTTGATCAAATCCATGCCCACTTCCTCCCCTCCAACTCCTCCCATATCTCCCCATCACTTTTTTCTGATAACTTCATGTACTTTTTCTTTTATTTTTTTATGGGGCTTTTGGCTACTCTAATATCCCCCCTCCAAAGAGGTAACCCTAAAATCTTTTAAGGATTAGATAAAAGCTCTTAAATATTTATTTTTGACATTTTTGGCCTTTGGAACAGAGTATGTTGCTAAGAGGCCCAAGAACATTATGAGTTTTAGCTAAGAAACTGACTGCTTTTCTTTGGGGTCTTTTTACACTAACTACCTAGCTAATCCCTACCTCCTATTTTTATCACACCATACTCTGAAGGGGTTACTCAAATTGCCAATAGGGAATCCAGAAACAGACCACTCTGGGATTGTCCATGCTGAACAAGGATGCAGGGTGAGGAAATTGGAGCACCCCCTCAGTGGGTCTATCTAAAAGACTCCCAAATTGCATAACTCATATCTCTAGGGGGTAAAGAAAGTCCTTGAATCATGAATAGGAGATGTGAAAGAGAAGTAAAGTCAAGAGTAATTAGCATTACAAGTTCTAGACAGGGAACTAGAAAAAAGCCAGAACAGGACAATTTTCAAATGTTCATATGAGAGACCACTGGAATATCTTGACGAGGGCTTCCAAAAGCATCCCTCTATTGGGTTCCTCCTCATTTTTCTTTTGTCTCCCAAGGCTGGACTCTAGAGTGATGGATTCAGGATTTGATTTCATGTATTCTGATAGCTGTTGGAGCAGTTAGAATCAGTGTCAGTTCCCTCTCAAAGGCTTCTATATAGGTGGAGAAAACAAATTTATTCATCATTTTAGAACAATAATTGGTTGTCTCCCTTAGCTACAGGTGGGCACTACAGTACTGGAGACCAAGATTTGAAGTCTTACATCTGAGCAGCACTTTCTGGTTAAGAACAAAATCACCAATGCAAAATAATTGTCTAAATAACTTTGTTATATAATAGGAACTCTCTTACATCAGAGATCTTTGTTTTTTGGGTACATGTTTAGGTGGGAGGTGTTCCCCACTAGCGAGCAGACATTCATTAACACAGAGCTCTGTCACACTATCCTTCCCTCTTTCTTAAGCATTCTGTACCAGTGTATGTGCCCAGATGCACTCTCGACCATGTCTGGCTTCACTTGGAAGCATGAATGAGATATTTCCTCTGAGTTGACCCTCCTCTTTGTAGACTGGACACTGGCTCAAGTCCATTTCGTGGGGTCTCCATGTCCTCCCTGAACAGGAGGACAGGTGACTCACCACCATTATGGAACATTTTGAGAGATGCTCCATAGTCCCTGGAAATTATTCAGCCTTGGATGGCAAGGGGCAAAAACTGTCCTTTAAGTCCTTCTTACAACATTAGTATAGGCCTCAAACTATGGCTGTTAAACATCCAATAAGGTTAGTTCCATCAGTCTTGTACTTTTAATTATCATGTGCTATGATGATAAGGCTTGGGTAAAAAGCCAAATATTTTCAGATAAACTTGGCTAAATATATATTTTGTCCCTTAAAGTAGTTGAGTAAGCTATGACCATAGAAAATTTTAAGATTATGTGTATATTATTTTTGTCTCATCCTTTATATATCATAGTAAACCTACATAGACCTTCATCACTTGTTTAGGGTTTCTGCTTTTTTCTGTTTTGGAAAACATCTCCATTCCTGTACATTTTAACATTTTTTTACATTCTCATTTTCTTTCTTAAAAATAATTATGAGACATAATAGCATTTACAAATAAAATTTCCATCTGTTGTGAGACTTCTTTTCCTGGGGATGCTAAGGAATGCTTATTCCCTTTTAAGGTTCTAAAGTCAAGCCAATGTTTGATTAAAGTTTTACTAGGGAACCAATGAATTTATTGAGCTTAGTTACTGAGATAATTGAGGGGTTGCTGAGTTGTATGTATGACCTGAGTGTATGCACCGTCGAAAGATTTTACCCAGGATGGGTTATGCTTTCTCTTCCTAGCCTTCACCAGATTGTATACTTTAGCCCTCCACAAGTTCATAAGGCCATGTGTGATTAGGGCCAAATTACATACAGTTGTCTGGGAAGAGTGGCTGGATAATCTGGTGAGGGTCCAATGACCCTGCTTGGCACTCCTTTAATGAATGAGCACAACCATCAACAAGCCCAGTTGTGATGATGTTTAGTGATCAGGCTCAGCTGAAGTCATGATGACGGTAGTTATTTCATGCAGAATGGACTGCTGTATAGCATTATCTTATTAAAAGGACCACCATGTGGAGGCAGGATCCAGGCACTCTCAGGCAGTCCCCTTCATTCTCAGGCTCTCTGTCAGAGGGAGGCCAGAGAGATCATAGAGTTCTATACATTCTCAAACATTTGTTGGTTATTGCCATTGCTCTTGAATAACAGTTTTTGATACTTTGTCAGTTTACTTTTGCTTTATACCAATCTCCCAAACCTAGTGACTAATCTACATAGTGAAGATGAGTGGTAATAAATCAATCATCAATCAGTCAATCAATCAATCAATCAATTACTGAAAGAAAGCACAAATATCTTCTACATGTGGTCAGTTTCACTGATAACAGAAGTTTGCTTTGAACCAAATTACAAGAAAAAGACATAGTGTCATAGTGTACATACTCAAGATATGTATTTTATAGCTTGACATAAAGTTAGTGCACATTTGTTAAAGGGCCTTTGAAGATTTTTCTGTTTTTATTTTATTAATAGATTTTGTTTTGTTTTTTAAATTTTGTTTAGTATTTTTTTTATATGTATGCATGTATTGCCTGCATGTAGGTAAGTGCACCCGTGACGTGCAATGCCTAGGAGGACAGAAGAGGCTGTCAGAGAAGAGTTATGGACAGTTGTTAGCTTCCATGTGTGTGCTGGGATTCAAACCCAGGGAGTTACAGACAGTTGTTAGCTTCCATGTGGATGCTGGGATTCAAACCCAGGTCTTCTGCAAGAACAACCAGTGTTCTTAACCACTGAGCCAGATCTCCAGCCCCCCTGAAGATTTTTTTTTAATTGTAGGAACACAGCATGTTTAAAGTTCCACCATTTTGTTTGAATAGTGAGAATTCCCATAAATATGATAATTTGGCTCCTTGAAGTAATTTGTTTCTCTAGATCCTGACATCCCTGCTCTTAAGTAGCTGAAGAAATTCCATCTTGTCTTGAGCTTTTCCTGACTCCATTTTGTGCCTACTCGGGCATTTTCAGCCATTAGCCTTCCCTGACAAATTCAAGTCTTTCTGTAACCCTGACTCTGGCCTGGAAATATGATGCATAATCAAAACAATGTATAACCAAAATAGCTAATGTAGAAACATCACTGTGACCTCCATCTGGTCCAAACTGTCATTATGACTTTGTGGCTCTTATTTTTATAAACTCTGTACTAATGAATTTTAGGACCAAGATATATTTCTGAGGCACTGGACCCTCTTGGTCATAAACTTGATAAATAAAGAACTCCCCTCTTAATTGGGTTATGTGTGGTGGTGTGTTGTAGTAGTTGAATGGTGTCTCGGAAGCACAGGAAACACAGATGAAGTTTTAAGTGGAGGATCTGAGACTTATGGTGTGCAGATGCAGATCCTTCTCATTCCTGATCTTTGATTCAGTATAAAATAATGGATGAGTTAAGTTCACAGGAAAAATTGTGGCAAGAACATGTATGGCATACAATAACAAGTTACATACAGTAAAAAGTTAAGGAATAGAACATATAAATGGTATCAGACAAAGCAACCTCTAAACTGAAGGTATGTGTCAAAATGACTGCTTCTTAGAATAACTTTAACTCAACCAGAATGTTTTAAAGAACTTAAGAATACATGTTTTCCCCAAGAGGTTTACCTTCTGGGATCACAGCTTGCACTGACCACAGGGTTCTTTTGTCCTTTCATTGAACATTAACTCTGGAATTATGTTATAAGCCATCAAATCATAAGATATATTCATTCTTCATGGAGTGGCTTGCTACTATCTGTAATACTTTTGCCTGGATATGACAACTGTAATGATCCTCAGTAGTGACCAGCAAAAGAGATATTTATTGATCACCTAGCATGTTTTAGCTGGTTACTCAATGCTTACTTCTAGTAATGGCTAAGTGCAGGCCAAAAAAATCAAGCCTCTCAACCCCCTCCCCCACATGCTTTTCCATATAACTGTTCCAGAATAGAAGAGGACAATGGGCTATGATTCTTACAGAGATTCCCCTCTGAAGGGTTTTTACCAAAACAATAGCTCACATTGCCTGAAGTCATGCATTCCCTTGTCTGTCCTTTCTCACTGACATTTTTGGTGGCCTGGTCAGGGAATTGCTGTCTGGGCTCTTTAATGGGGATCCTCCATTTTCTTTCTCCCATGTCCCCTTCCTACTTGTCAGACTGCTTTCTCCCCTGGACCACACCTGCATCCTGTGAGCTTCCTTGGTCAAACCCACCAGGCTGTCACCTGATTTCTAGATCTGATTTCTAGATCAAAGACAGTACCAAATTCTCAACCTATCCATAACGATGAGTCACTACCACTTTCAATGATTTGTACCCATTCCCCAGAACCCATTTATTCCCCCATTACATATATTTTTTAAGGTTCATGTATGTTTAATCCACTTCCTAACTACTTCCGCAGCCTGCAGGGATGTCTGATGCCATACCATTTTCTCTTTCTGACCTTATCCTCACTTCTCCCACCATCCTACAATACAGCTTCCTGCAAAGTGGCAAAAAAGATTAGACTTTTCTCCAAAGAGAAAAAAAGTTGAACAGACCAAATGAACTAAAATGCACCCCTACCTTATACAGTGAAACTCTTCTCAAAAGTCCACACTGTTTTCCAAGACAGAAAAACTTACATTATCATCATTCACTCTCTGCAGTTAAATGTTATCTCTTTATCTTAACATGTTTTCAATTTGTTTATGTGGTGCATCTAAATATATCTACCACAGTTCAGAAGAAAAAAATTCTATTCGGTGTTTATAATGCTACATTCAAATGATGATGCATTGTTGTAACAGGGTGGGAAATTATACACATTTTAAAGTAGAAAAATGGGAATATAATTTTAAAGTGAGAAATAATGTTGATTTAAAAGTGATAGAAGGCATTGATATAAACACAAAATCATTAAGAACTGAGTTAATAATCATACCACATTTTTGCCCCAAATTTATAAATGAATGTGGAAGTCTGAAAAATAAAAGGTGACATAATAATTGTGAATTCTAAAAATAATTGATTACTTATTTAGATGTATATGTAAAGTTTTAGAAGCAGAGACTTTGAAACCTCTGATGATGTAGCCTACTGGCTCCTTCATCATCTACTTTAACAAACTCCTTAGGACAGTTGCTCTCAAAATTTATCCAAGTTGGATGATTTACTTTGGTAGGCATTTTAAACACAAATAGGAGGTTTTAACCCCTACCATTTTTGATTTACTGAATTTAGGATTGAGGTCAATATAGTGCAAGTTTAACAAGCTTCACTATGTTTCTGATCCTACTGAACTAGAGATATAACTTTGAGAATCATTCTTATTTCTTTTCCTTGTATGTGAATCTTAAATTTGTTTTCCTTGTGCTGTTAATGTTAGCTGATCTTTGCACTTACACAACAAAAAACTTTCAGGTGACATGAAAATCCATGTTTGTTTTGGCTTTTTCCCCTCACAGCCTTTTCTCCAGAAAGTACAATGGGATAGTAATTGTACTATCCCATAATGTCTATCTCTAGGAATTGCAATGAGTTGCCTTCGAGATGCTGAGAGCTTATTTAAATTTTTCAATATCTTGGGAACTAATTGTTCAAACACCTCATTCCATGAAGTCATATACCTTTATTAATTAAACAATTTTGCTTCCTAATGCTAGAAAAAGAAAATGTCTACCAACTTATTCTCCCTAAAGATAATTGTAGCAATCCCCAAAATTTGATTTCTGCAATTATTATACATTATGCGGTATACTTAATCATCCACAATGAACAAAATCATTCTCCTGATGAAAAAAAAGTTGCATTTATCCTTCTTTGAATAAAAGTCTCCAAGGGCTTTTTACAATATTGTAATAATTGTTGCCTTCTTTTAGTGAAATGTAATTTCAAAGGTAGAAGTTCATCCCTGAGATATGAATTAATGCCTTGGCTTTCAAAATTTTATTTTATAAAATTTAATGCATGAAAAATGTCCCTCTATTAAAAAATAAATTCAGTGATTAGTGACTTTATGACTGAATATAGCTATTAGTGACTTTGGTGCAGAGTAATACAGTACTTTGAACAATGGAAATGTTCTTAATAATTTTGTATGTACTAAGCACATAGAATGGACCTCTGGAGAACTTATTGTGGTGGGAGCAGAAAGACATCATCATAAGTCTTGTGGAAATGGAAATATAAAGTAGGGACAAATATCTCCCAAGATTTGAGACAATATCAAAAAACAAGTAGGAATGCAATTATTCATTAAATAAGAACAGAAGTCCCTTGAATTACATTTGTTGACCCATGTGCATACCCTGCAATTTAGAAAAAAGAAGGGTGTGAGATGTGATCAAATGCTAAGTAGTAAGCTTTAAGGAAAATCATTAGCAGAATTATAATAGCAATTGACGTTTAATTGTGCATAATGTTGTTTTGGATGACTGTGAATTCCTGGAAATCTTTAGTTGAGAGGTAGGATGGTCAATGAGTCTGATGGTAGACTGTCAAATGAGAAGAGAAATTTCATAAATAAGATTTCACCTAGGAATACCTTATACTACTAACTCCAAGCTCATCAAATGGGAGCTTCTACTTTCTGTATGAGTAATTTATTTTTCAAATTTGACTACTGTAGACCAATGAATGAAATATCAGAAAACTTAACCTCTAAAATTAAAATAATGGGGCATTCCAAAGCTCTCTAACTTAAATGATCCAAGATTATCTGAATATTCTCCCTAAAATATTTCTTTTCCCATCATAGCCCAAACTGTGAAAACAAACACCATCATTTATATAAATTCCCAATGTTTTTCAACTAAAGAGATATTTGTCTTATATTATTTTTCATATCTAAAGTTTTGTTTCCTGCACAAGCATCTTTCACAAATTCCATAATCTGACAGGATGTCAAAAACAATCTGAATTTTATTTATCATGGCAATAAATACACACATATATGTAATGCATATTCAATACCATCGTATATAATCTCAAATGTTATTCATAATTATGTATTTTGTGATTTATATAAAATAGAAATATGTATGTCAAATGTAGGAAACCAGGCATGCCCTAGGGTGAAATGAGCCTAAAACTTTTTAAGTCCAGGATGCATTCTCTGCTAAAGGGAGGGGCACTGAAAACAGTATCTCTGACATCCTGTCTTGCACAATGCTGTGAGACTAGCAGGAGAAAAGCATTCAAGTCAAAAGTGCAGACTCCTTGCTCTGTGGGAAAGCGTCTTGGTCAACAGCTCGTCTCCCTGTCCTGAAAAATAACTCAGCTGTCATTAAGAGATTAGGCCATGTTAAGGGTTTACTCCTGAGCTAAAACCTAAAAGTTTACCATGATTTTAGTCCTAAGAAAGAAAGCATTGTGGCCAATAAATTACTGGACAGGCATTGGTAACCTTGAGTAAAAGCTTAAGCATCCTGCTGACACCAACTAAGAGGCTATATGTCATGTTTCTTTGTACCCTAAATCTTTGTATGTGACTGCTAAAGCCCATGTGACTTCCAGTTCTTTGTGTTGTATTAAAACCCTCTGATTTTTGTAATAAATGGCCTGTGTGAAGGAAATCAAATCCCAGAGTTGTTACTCTCACTGATCCAGCCTCTTTGCCCCAGGAGCCAGTAGGTCCCCCACTGAGCAAAGCAAACCTGGGATCCAATAGTCAAATGTCAATTAAATTTACAATTTTAAACATTTTTATGTGTACAGTTTCATGGCAATAATCATGTTCACACTCATGTGACAATCACAATCATCCATATCATGAACTTTTTCAACACTCCAATTGAACCCTTTAACCCAGGAAATAATAATCTGCCTTTTTATACTCCATCAACCACTGATTACACTTACTCTCTTTCCATTTGAGTTATTTTGAGTATTTTATGTACATTGTATGAGTGCTATCATAGCATTTGGCCATTTGGTTACATATATTTTGACATTATGAAGCTTGAATGTGACATGTCTACTTTGCTTTTTTTCTCCATATAAACCCCTATCTCAGGGGATATGATTCATTTCTCCCCCCCTTTTCAGTAGCAATATCATGCAGCAATCCTGGGATACTCTTTTTCCTTTCACAGCCACAATCTTTCTGGCAACATGAATTTGCTGGAAAGCTTTGGTTGTCAACTTAACATGCCTGGATAGAGGGAGCCTCAATTGAGGAATTCCCTCCATTGGACTGTGGTCATGTCTATAGGGCATTTTCTTGATTATTGAGTGATATCAGAGTGCTCATTCTGCTGTAGGTGTTGTGACTCTGGGCAGGTGGCCCTGTATTTTATAAGAAAGAAGGTTAAACTTGGGCCAAGTGATCAAGCCAGTAAGCAGCATTCTTCCAAAGTTGGTATTGGTCAGAGTATTTTGTCACAGCAATAGAGAAACAAAGTAGAACAGAAATTGGTACCAGGAGTGCTGTATTTCTGTGAAAGATCTGACATTGGTGGTTTTAGGAGGACTGTGGAAGCATTTGGAACTTTGGGCTGGAAAAGGCATTGAGTATTTAGAGTTTGTTGCTGTAGAGCTTTGAAGAGCTATGCTGAAAAAAATGTGGACAATGGAGGACTAGCTTGTGATATTGAATTGAAAATCTGTGGGTTCTGGTCAGCTGTGACTAAAGAATCATCTGTGATTAAGAAGAGACCAGAATAACTGAAGTGAAACTTTTGTTTTACTGGGACAATTGATGCTGGTTAGCTGGGGTTGAAAAATCACCTGTAACAAGAGATCAACACCACTAGGCAAAATCTTCTGGGAAGTATTTCCTCAGGGTTAGCACACAGAAGCTATGATCAAGAGGGGATCCAAGCCTCCATTTCAAGCTGGAAACAGACTTTGGTTATGGTTAAGAGTCTCTTGCATGGCTCTGGAGGCCAATGAAGGTGAAGTCTAGGCTTCAGTGAGCACCCCTGCTTTTTGGAGATGCTAGATTATGGGATGACCACCAAGGACAGCAGAAAGTGTGGAATGGAGCCAGCCTGGGCCTTTGAGACAAGCTACAAGTGCTGTGGATGGCAGAGACAGAGAGGTGGAGCTGTCAAAACTCTTTGGATCCCAGAAGATCATGAGGGAATACCAGATGTCCATCCTTGAGCTCCGTTGCTGGACTTAGGTTTTGCTTAGGTGTGTCTAATTCCTACCTTTTGAAATTAGGCATAATTGTTTCAGATTTTATGGGAGCCCACAGTTAAGAGACTTTCAAAAGAGACTATGGACCTTTAAGTGTTTGGATTTTTTAAGGACTGTGGGCTTTTAAAGACAGATTCTTAGCCCAGGTAACCAAAAGAAAGAAAGAGGAAATCCAAATCAACAAAATCAGAGATGAAAGGGGAAACATCACAATAGACACCAAAAAAAATCCAAAAGATTGTAAGGGAATATTTTAAAAATCTAGACTCCATTAAATTTGAAAATCCAAAAGAAATAGATGGATTTCTAAAATCATGGCCACCACCAAAGTTAAATCAAGAGGAGATCAATGCCATGAACAGACCTGTAACAAATAAGGAAATTGAAACAGTTATACAAAACCTCTGGACTATAAAAAAGCCCAGGCCCAGATGGACTCACAGCAGAATTCTACCAAATATTCAAAGAAAATCTACAACCAATACTGATTAAATTATTCAAAAAGATATAAACAGAGGGAGAACTCACAAACTCCTTCTATGAAGCCAGTATCACTCTAATACCAAAACCAGGTAAGGATACAACAACAAAAAAGAAAACTGTTTACCCACATCCTTAATGAACATAGATGCAAAGATACTCAATAAAATACTTGAAAACTGCATACAGACACATATCAAAAAGATCATCCACGATGATCAAGTCAGCTTTATTCTAGAGAAGTAGGGATGACTTACGTATGTAAGTCAATAAATGTAACAAAACTTATAAATGGACTTCAATATAAAATAAATGGACCTCAATATAAAACCTGAAACTTGGAAAGAAGAAAACATAGAAAGCACCCTCCAAGATATAGGCATTGGAAAGGACTTTCTAAATCAGATATCAGTTGCTCAGGCACTAAAGTAAAAAATCGGTAAGTGGGACCTCATTAAATTACAAAGTTTCTGTATGGCAAAAGAAACAACCAAGGAAGGGAAGAAGAAACACAATGAGTGGGAGAAAGTCTTCACCAGTCAAACATCCAACAGATTAATATTCAGAATATATAAAGAACTAAAAAAAGAAAGAAAGAAGAAAATAAACAATCCAATAAAATGATGGGCTATAGATGAAAACAGAGAGCTCTTAAATGAAGAAATAAAAACGACTAAGAAGCAACCTTAAAAAGTGCTCACCATCCTTAGTAATTAGAGAAATGCAGATAAAAACCACTTTAAGATTCCATCTTACTCAGTCAGATTAGCAAAGATCAAGAGAATAAAAGACACCAAATACTGGACCATTTGATGGGCTGACTAGACTCCAGTGGACACATTTACACAGAAGGACATTTGGGTATAAACACCTGAATGAATAAGACTCAGCATGTATGGAAGAGTGCATAGGGTATGGTAGAGGGATAGAGGGAACCATGGATGGGGGAGGGTCTGGATTTGAGTGGAAAATGGATGAAATTTACAAAGCTCAATAAAAATTTTCTTATCAATTCTTTGAGAATACAATATGTTGTATTTCATACAATATATTTTGATTATGTTCAGACCTCATCCTCCATCTCCATCCCATCCATTCTAACCCTATCAATTTCATGTCCTTTATTGTATTTTTTAATTTTTAGGCCTATTGTTTCTAATCTATTTTCCCCAAGTGCTGTGAGGTGTATTTATCTCTTGGAGTCTCAATAACACATTAAGTGTCAAACCATTAAAGGAAACCAACTCTCCCTCTCCCAGCAGCTATTGATTTCCAACAGATACCCAGTTAGGGATGGGGCTTCTTGTCAACCTCTTTCATTTATGCTGGGCTTTTGTCTGGTTTAGGCTTGTGTGTGTCTTGTGTGTGCTTTCATAAATTGTGTGGGCTCATATATGCAACTACCCTGTGGTGTCTAAAATTATAGTTTCCTTATATTTATCTACCAATACTGGCACTTAAAATATATTGCTGTTCTGTATTTCATAATAATCCCCTAACCTTGAGAGGAGAGGATATGATATAGGCATCAACTTTAGTGCTGAATCTGTGCAACCTCTTATTCTCTGCATGGTGACCAGCTGTGGGCCTGTGAGTTGATTGCCATTTACTGTAATGAAAAGCTTCTCTAATGGGAGTTGAAAGGTGCACTAATCTCTGGGTATTAGAAGTGAATTTAATATTATGTCTGTTTAGCAGAATAATAGTAGGTTCTTATCTATGGCCTATAACTTGTCTAGCCACATATTCTTGTACTTGATAACAGTGAAATTTATGGGACCCATCTTGTGAAGTATCCTCAAGTTCAATCAGCATGTGGTTAGTTAGTCTTATAACATTTGTGCCACTATTGAACCAGTGGGAATATATTGTCAGGCTAGTCTTTATTATTAACAATCAAATAAGTGCAAATTAAATGTACTTTGAGATTTTATCTCTCCTCAGTCAGAGTGGTTATGATTCAAAAAACAATGACAAATTCTGGTGAGGATGTGGGTCAAGGTGATCCCTTATTCACTGCTGATGGGAATGCAAACTGGTGTAGCCACTATGGAAATCAGTGTGGAAGTATCTCAGAAAGCTGAAAGTAAATATATAAGATCCAGTGATATCACTCTTGGGTATATGCCCAAAGAACTTTCTATCTTATTAGAGATATATGCAGCTGAATTAACAAAAGCCAAGAAATAGAAACAACCTAGACTTCCATCAGCTGATGAAGGGATAGTGAAAATATGTGACAGTCACAAAATAGAATATTATTCAGCTGTTAAGAAAGCAAAATTACAAAAAAAAACTCAGGTAAATTGATGGAACTGGAAACAATCATTCCGTGTGAAGTAACCCAGGCCCAGAAAGACAAACATCGCATGTTCTCTCTTATAAGTAGATGCCAGCTTTGGGTCTTTGGATAGGTATGTTTCAATTGAAAACTCTGTAGAGGTCAGGATAAAGGGGGATATGGAAATAATGTGATACATTCTTAACATTCTTAATTCTTCTAGTTTGTGGACTGCTTCCATTTTTATCATGAGTTCTATTGGTTTACATATAGAGAGTTTACATCTGTTACATTATTCCTATTACATTTGTACTTATTGTAAGTGGTTTATTTTTGAATTGCATTTCAAATTATTCATGGTTTGTATAGAGACACTTCTGACATGTGAATGTTGATTTTATACCTCGTAAAACTGTTAATTTCATTCATTATTTCTAGGGGTGATTTGGTGGGTTTGGGGAAGTCTTATCTGCAAGATATTCTTCTCGTATATAAGTGAATTAATCTATTTCATTCCAGTTTAGATGTATTTTATTTCTTTCTGTTAACAAATCACTGGCCAGTGCTTCTGGTACCATGTTGAATATTAGTGGCAAGTTTGAGCCTCCTTGTTTTGTTCTAGATCCCACAGGGAAAGTTTTCAGCTTCTCCAAATTTTGTTTTCTGGTGTTTGGGTTCATCACAGATCACCTTTTATGAATGGAGAATAATTATTTCTTGTCATGTATTTGGGAAGAGTTATGAGTATGTTCAATTTTGTCTAAGGCCCTTTCTTTTTCTCTTTTTTTCTCTTTGGTCTTTTTGAGACAGGGTCTCCCTGTAGCCCCAGTTGGCCTGGAACTAAGGCCCTTTCTTTAACAATTGAAATTATCATAGTCTTTTGTCTTTCACTTGTTAAGTGATGGAGCATGCACGTGCTGGACCATGTTTGCATTTCAAGTAGATAATATTTTCTGGTCTAATTGATTGATTGATTTTTATTTAAAGTGTACGTGTTTTGCTACATGTATGTAAGTATAGTACAAGTGTACAATGTTAGAGGAGGCCAGAAGAGGGAGTACACTCTCCTGGATTTAAGGATGGTTATTAGCTCATGTGGATACTTGGAGCCCAGGTCCTCTGCAGGAGCAGTCAGTGCTCTTAGCTCCCCAGCCCCTTAACTGATCTTTTTATATACTATTGAATTCAGTTGACTACTTTTATTTGGAGGTATTTTTCCTTTGTGCTCATAATGAAAATCGATGTGTTGTACTCTTTAGTTTTTTGTCCACATCTGCCTTTTGTTGGAGGAAATCCTGGTTTCCTAAGACAGGTTTCAGCGTGCTATACTCACCTCATTGTCTTCAATAAATTGAGATAAAATTTTACTGAATTTCCTTATTGTTTAGTAATAGTTATAAGTAAATTCATCTGTGCTTGGGCTTTTCTTTGGGGAAAATTTATTATTAAATCACTCAGATATAGAAGTGCTCATATCTGGCATTTCTTCCTTAATTTTGCATGCTCAAAGTTTCATGGAATTTATCCATTTATTCTGGGTCACACAAATACTTTGCATTGAAGTATTAATATTTTTCTATGATCTAGATGTCTGTTGAAATTTTCCTTTTCTTGTTTATTGTTTTTTATGTATGACAGGTTTTTAATTTTTTACTTTTCTGTGTTCTTTTAAGTGCAAATTTATTGACATTAATGTATATTTTTATTGAATTTTTGTGTATGTCATACAATAAACCTTAATCATATTCAGACCCCCTTCCACATCTGTGCCCCTTGTAGCCCACCCACTGGATTTCATGCAATTTATCATGTATGTTAAGGCTTACTGGGTCAGGATTTTGTACCCAGATGTTCCTGGGTACAAGATCAACCACTGGAGTCTCCTCAGTCTGTATCTAGAGTCACTCCCTTAAAGGAGATCTGCTATCCCTAACCCAACAGTAATCAATTGCCAATAGTTTCTTGGTTTTCTTTTTAATATACAAAAAATGTATGGATTTTACTTTTAAAAATGCAGATCTATGCTTTGTTGATATTTTGAAATATTTTTATCTATTTCATTTATTTGGGATCAGATATATACTGTTACCCTCAGTTCATTATTTTGATGTTCTAGTCCAAAAGTAGCCAAACCATGGATCCACACAGACAGTTTACCTGCTTTTGTGCTTATAAACCAGTGGCTTGGATACAATGGATTCCACCCCTACTAATAGGCCATCTAGAAAGAATTCTGTTGCTGCATTTAGAGAGAAATCCATAACTTTGGCAGTATTATTCAAAAGAGCCAAGGTACAGAGTCAGCATAGATGCCCCTTATCAGGTGAATGGTAAAGAAAGTACAGATTTTCATTCATCCTTGAATAGAAAAGAAATTTTCACTTGCCAAAAAGTTAACGACTATAAGTATATCATCATGCTAAAATACGTAATTTAGACTCAGATAGATGAATACCATATACTCTTTCAAATACAAAACATATATTTAATAGAGTATATTATTTTCACTAAAAAGCAAAAGGGGCCATTTTCACAGAGGAAGTGGTTCAGTGGGAGTTGGGAGCAGGATTGTGTGCACGTAATGTGAAAGAAGAGAGAAAAGACAAAGATCACATATTGTGCAACATGTATAAAGTGAAAAAACAGCGGGGGCATTTGGGTGAGAAGTAAATGAAGGAAGTGAAGGAAGCTGAAATGAGGACAATCAAAGAGCTAATAGCTGAAACGTGCGTTATATGTTTATGAAAATTTCACAATGAAACATGCTGAATATTAATTTAAAATGAAGTAGTAATTATAATAAATCATTACTAAACTACACACTCAACACAGTATATAGCAGTTTTGCATTCTGTATTTTAAATGGAGGACTTTCTTACTCATCCCATGAATGATAACGTTTTAGTCCTATTACTGTGTATGCCTCTAACATCCCTCCAAGAGAGTTCATCACAGAATGAATGCCTTTGTGAATGCTAAGATTGTAATGCTAAATCAAATCTGGAGTAACTCAAGATGATTATGATTAATCTCAAATTCTGAGATTTGTCAACACTATCATCAAGTGGTTTCCAAGTTTATACAGTGTACATTGTAATTCTAATTATTATTAGAGATATAATCAGCTCACATTCATTTGTACACCCAATGGTATGTGTATTCTATAATGTAACACAAAGAATATATTAGTAGGCAAGTAGAATAACAATTTTACATAAAATAAAGCTTATTACTAGTTATTGCCTCATAAAAGAATGAGCATAAGCCATGGTGAAAACCAATGTTATCGATAAAAATGTTTCAGCACAATATATTAGTACCAAATTTCTGAGAAGCAGAGGAAGTTGTGTGTTAGGTCTGAGATATGAAGTAATTGTCCATATTGATATGGAGAGATTTACCCTTATTCAGTTCAGCATAATTCTAGGAACTTCTTGATTTTGCATAATGACTTGTTTTCCAGACGAAAAGGAATGCATCAAATTTTGAGAGATTCTGCACTTGTGAGGAATATTGCCTTCTTAAAGGGCCACGTAGAGAATACCCTTTCATAGCTGTATGTTGGATTTGTGAATACACCCTCCTTTGCCATGGACAATTAGAGAAGTTATGTCCCACATACTTTCATAAGCTCACAGGGCATGAACCCTTTAGACACCTTTGATTTCTTCCTTTGGATCTTCTGATGAAGTCCACATGCATGATTTCAAATGTTGTGTTGACACATCTGAGAGAAAAGCTACTTGAAAGGCTCTCATTCTTGAGAGACTATCCATGGACATTAATTAAATCATGGCACCCAAGGGAGAAGATGATCTGTCCAACATATTTGCAACTTTGTGTTTGTCACCTGGATGTGTACCTCAGATGTAGAGCCTCAGGGAAGTATGGTCATATTCCTCTAGAGAGTATAGTATAGACAGAATAGAAAGGGTCTAGGGATATGAGTGGTTTATTGCCTCAGCAGCAATAATAAAACAGACACACATGCACACAAGTACATGTAATCTGTATTTATTTGCATGACACTTAAATGTCTACTTCTGCTCAGAATCAGTTTGGAATATATTCAAAAGATGCTTGCAGTATTTTTATCTTCTTGCTCCTGAATGTTCCTTCCCTAATGTGCAGTTTGACTGAAAATGGGTGTATTTGAAGATTAAAGTCCAATGGAGATGATGATGTCAACTTGAAAAATGATTGTGCTTTCTTCCTTTATGCTGAAAATACATCCACGAATGAAGAATATTTGAAGGACTCCCTTGATTTTCAGTAAGTACCTTTTTGAACACTTTATTTTCTGTTTTATTATTTTCAGTAATACACTCAGGGGTGAAGATTTATAGACCAACATGCTGGGGCCTATCTTAAATAAGATGACAACTACCAATCCCATCAGTTTTACTGAAAATGGCATAATTCTGTCATTTTGATACTTGTAATATATATATATATATCCCACTGGAAGAACATCTAGCCTGAATCCATATGTATGACTGAATCCATATGGCAGAAAAAGATGGACATACCCTAGGGTATGGTCACATATTCCTGTGGGTACATTCATAAAGTAGTGAATATGGATCACAGAGGAGTTTTGCTTTTATATTTGTAGGACTATCATTGATAATGATATCTACAGAAGCTGACATTACAACCAGAAAAACAAGTACTTGAAATTTCTTTCCTTTAATCGAATTCTTAGTACTTTTCTTCAGAATAGCTGTTTGCTTGGGGGAAACCTCTCTCTCTCTCTCTCTCTCTCTCTCTCTCTCTCTCTCTCTCTCTCTGTTTTCTGTCTCTCTCTCTGTTTTCTCTCTTTCTCTCTAAAAAAAAGATGGCTATGAATGCTGACAGTTTCAATGCTCTTATTGGTCACTTGACCTCTTCTAAAGAATCACTGTTCAATCCATTTCCCATTGCTTACTTAATTGTATTATTTGTATTTTTGATGTGTTATATTTATTATTCTTAGCCCTAAATATTAATACTATGTCAAATTCATCACTACAAATATGTTCTTTCATTCCAAGCCTGAGCTTTAGAAATATTCATTATTTCTACTGCTATATAGACCATTTAAATTTTATAAAATACCAATTATCAAAATTTAATCTTGTTTCCTGAGGTATCCCAACAATTTAAAGGAAATTCTTATGTATGCTTATATCTTAGGCATTTCATTTTTTCCTCAAGTGTCTTCAAAGCTACATGTCTTATAGCATGTGGTTCATGTTCAGTTATTTTATATGCAGCATGAGAAATACCAATATTCTTTTATTCTGATTCATGAATATAAAAATTTCCCAAAACCAATTTATGCAAGAAACTGCCTTTTGTTTCTTTCAATGCATCTTTTCTCACCTGAGTCTAAAGTTAATGACTTGTAGCAGTATGAGTTCACTGATGAGTTCTTTGTTGAATCTCAATGGATTGCATATGTGTTTTTATGTGAGTATCATGCTTCTTTTTAGTGTGACTCTGTAATATGATTTGAAATCTGGTGTTGTGAAATTTCAAACATTAAACATCCTGCTCAAAGTTGTGTAGAAAATATGGGGTTTTCTGGATTTCCAAAAGAATATAAAGATGTTTTATTAATTTTTATTTTTGTTAGAAATGTCAGAATTTTAAATTCTCCAATCAATTTAGAGTGACTTTTGTTCAGGGTAAGTGGTAGGTATTAAATTTCATTCATCTACCTATCGATATAAAATTGGTTAAAGAAGAAGCTCTTTTCTCCAATGTGTTCTATGGGCTTCTTTGTTAAAAATCAGATGGCTGTAGCTGCATTGGTGTCTGTGTATTCTCTGCCATTTCTTTGATCTATATGTCTGTTTTGATACCAGTTTCAAGATATTTTTGTTACTGTGGTTCTGCAATGTACCTTGAAATTAGGTAAGTGAGAATTTCAGCAATATTCTTTTAGCTCAGGATTGCATTGGCCATTCAGTGTCTTTTGTGCTTTTATATAAATTTCAAGATTATTGTTTCTATTTCTGTGCAGAATGATATTGTAACTTTATGAAGATGAATCTGTCAGAGAAAAATTGGGGAACACACTTCAAAATTTAGGCATAGGTAACATTTTTCTGAATAGGGTTTGAGTCTCTGTGGAATTAAGGCCACCAATTGACAAATGGGACTTCTTGAAAATAACAGGCTTCTATGGAGCCAAGGAAATAGTTAATGAAGAGAAGAGGCACTATACAGCATGGAAGAAAAGCTGATACATAGGGATCTGACATTGGATTAACATTCAGAATTTGCAAATACATAAAAATGTGGACAAAAAGAAATCAACCATCCTTATAGGTAAATGGACTGATAAAATCAACACACAGTTATCAAAAGGTACAATCCAAATAACCAATAAATATATGAAAAAAGTTCAAATTCATTAGTCATTACAGAGATGCCTAAGGCTGTGGTGACTGTCCCAGTAACAGACCTCCTATGTTGTATGCAAAGACAGAGGAGGAATATACAACAACCTGCTCCCAGCATTCCAATAAACAGATGTCTTATGGGACTGCCCTCTCCCCCTAATTCAAGCCTCAGCATCAACAAAGTCCAAAGAAGTCTGTTAGCTCTTAGTGAGTCAAGTGCTGGAGGCATGATATCTATTAGTGAGGAGAGAACTATTATACTTAAGGGACAAGGCAGGGGGTAACTACACATTGAGATTCCATCATAAATAATCAGTCTATGAGAAAACAAAGAGCAATAAATTACCTAAATAATGTGGAAAAAGGGAAATGTTATACACAGCTAGTGAATATAATCTTGTCCAGTCACTATAGGTGTCAGTGTGAAGTTTTCTGAAAAAAATACAATTAAAACCCACTCACATAACCCAGGTATTCCACTCCCAGATGTTTACTCTAAGGATTCCAAGTCAACATATCACAGGAATTCTTGCACATCTATGTTTATTAAAGCAATATTCACAACTGCTAAGTTATGTGACAAAGCTAGATGTCCAAGAACACAGAAATGTGTAAAGAAAATGTGGCATACATACATAATCAGATTGTGTTTAGCCATTAAGAAGAAGGAAATTATGCCATTTGTGAGTGAAAGGACACAGCTGTAGATAATGATATTGAGTGAATTAAGCTAGTGTCAGAAAGACAGGTATCATATATTTGATCTCATTTTTAGTTCATAAATTAAAAATAGATGTATAAAATCATATATGTGTATAGGATACAAAGTAAAAATTTTATTGTAATTGTCTTAATTATATTATGAATAAACCACTGAAATTCTCAAAAAACACATCTGATCAACTGTATTGTGAAAAATTTGGGCATGTTTTGTCTTAATATGATTTAAGCTCTGGTCAATGATCTGAAGTGTTTCAGACATATTTCAATGTTTTCTCATTTTTTGAGTTGAAGAACTAATGGACATGCCTATATTTTTCTTTCTATTTATTTTTGAAGACAATGAATTGGCAGGCATTGCCTCTCAGATTAAATATATTTATTTATTTCATATGTTTTCTGTCATTCTATTTGTTGGGCTCTTTGCATCCATTTTTAGCATAGGTAATAATCTACCTTAAAACAAGTTATTCATCAGAAGTACTACAGGTTTATAAATTGCTTCAGCTAAATAATGCATTTACATATTTAATGAGAGTTTTTTGGTGTGTGATTCAACAAACTGGAAATTTGAAGAGCCTGGTCGTTTGATGAGGTACTGACTTAGATTTCATGTGAAAGAATAAATTAGGTCTCTTGTTATGGATTCAGTGATTCACCATGATGCATCAGTTGCTTTGTAGATTTAAAGTAAGTTAAGCTCTGTGTGTGTGTGTGTGTGAGAGAGAAATATGTATATATTTATACATGTATATATACATATGACTTATCTACATTTAGGTGTTGTTATAATTTGAATACAGAATGACTCACAAACTTTTAAATACTAAATATTTCATCTTTAGGATGATAATTAAAATGGCAGTACATGTCTTTAAGTGATCCACAGGAGATGCTTAGGTTATTGGTGATGTACCCAAATCACCCAAAGTGATTTTGTGGTTTCAAGTTCCCTAATATTTTCAGTTTCATATACTGACCCTGAGATGTGGGATTTGCTCCGGTATGTACTATCAAATAATACTGTGTTGCTACAGACCAACGGCAATGAATACACAAAACCATGGACTGAAATATTCAGTTCTGTGAGTCAAACTTACCACTCATATTTTTAGGTAGAATATGCTGGGTATTCTATTTCATTAGAAGAAAACTAACAGGCACAGAGATTAAAATATGTGAGCAGACAGTTGGTCATGTACATGTGTTTATGTATGTGCATCAACTTAGTAAAACAATAGTAACAGTATATACACATCAATTTTTGTCAAAAATTGAAATCATGCTGACAGCTGGTGTCTGACTGAAATTTGGTAAATTTTACTTCATATTTTTAGATTTTTTTGAAATGTATGTACATTATAGAGTATATCTTTCAAATTTGCAAATTGATGTTTCCCTTAACAAAATTTTTTTGAGTTATGTATATATGTGTCCTCAGAACAGCAGATATGTTCTATAGTACTCTATGTTATCAGTTGTGGGTATATTAATTTGCATAATGATCTGGAATATAAATAACAATTCTCATTTTTCTTTTCTGTATTAAATCTTAATTTCCTATTTTGTGAGAACTACATAGAATTTATTTCCATATATTCTATTAAATAATTTAAACACATTATAAATGAATTGCATAATTTTACTTTTTGTACTTTTTGCCTTTGCATAATTACTCTTATTAACAAATTAAAATGTCCATATCTATTTGTTTTGTGGAGATATAAACTAATATGCACACATTGTACATGATCATGCCCACTCCTGACTGCTCTTCATTCACTGGCTTCATTCTTTCCTCATTTCCCTTTTCCTTTGGCATGGTTGAGTCTCTACTACTATCTACATCATGTTTGTTATTGAAAAGTCTTTATATGGAAAATATGTCTACTGAGCTTCTTTGTCTAGCTCATTCTGTTTTCATATGACTACTGTCAATTTTTTCTGAAGATAATAGGATGTTATTCCATATTTTATTTTGTTTTATTGACTTTGGTTACTTTTGTTTTGTTTTGGGACAGGATCTCCCCATATCCTTAGCTGGCCTAGAACTCTGTACCTAGGACAGATTGGCCTGGATCACATAGAGATCCTTCTGCCTCTGCCGCCTCAGAGCTGGGAAGGACATTAATAGAGTTTGTGTGTGTGTGTGTGTGTGTGTGTGTGTGTGTGTGTGATGTGTATTTTCTTTACAGGAGTACTAATTTGCATTCTCAACAACAGCATATAAAGTTCCCACATACTTTGAAGTATTTTTATTTTTTTCTTTAGATAAAAACACCCATTTTAGTGCATCGCGTTTCAATGATGCTTTGGTTTATATTTCCCCTACACCTCTGTATTTTGATCATTATTTCCATAAATATATTGGCTTGCTATAGTTCTTTTGAGATTTGTTGTTTCATGTAGTTTCTCTTGTTACCAAATTACTTATTCTTTTCTTTATAAAAATATTTTATTTGTTATTTTTATATCATATGCATGAGTGTATCTCCTGAATGTGTGCAAGTACACCTGTATCAGACAATGTGGAGGTTGGAAGAGGGTGTTGGGTTCCTGGAACTGAAGTTACAAACAGTTGTTAGCTTCTATGTGGGAGGTGGGAACTGAACCTGTGCCATCTGCAATATCAAGCCAGTACTCTTAGCTGCTGAGCCATCTCGCCAGTCTCAGTTGCCCTTTTCTCCTTATGTGTATAGTTTTCTTTAAGATGACACTCAGTCCACACTGTTTTCTGACCTGTAGGTCATCTCTTTACTCTGCGGGATGTTTCTTTGGATAAGAAGTTTGAACTTCGTGTGCATCAATTCTTTAATCTCTGGAGGTGCTATAATAGTTTTGATATTCAGAAAATGATACATATACAAAGATACTGGGATTTTTTCTCCATAAATACCTCCTAGGACTTAAATAGTTCCAGTATATATAATGTTATTTGAATGATCTTTAGTTTATCTGTGTTTGAGTGAAGACCTATGCATCTCATTTTTGTCTTCTACAGATGGTTAGGCAGCTTTCACAGAGCAAAGTAGGTGTTCTTTCTCCAATATACATCATGAAATGTCAACAATGCGAAGTTCTCAGCACTGCTGTGACTTCATATGTGTAACTTCCCAGCAGAGTGGAATATTCTGTTTCCTTGTGGTCAACCACCTCCTTCAGATCTTCACATCTTTCTGGCCCATCTTCCATGACGACCCCTGAACTTTGGGATACAGACGTTTAATACATCTGTACTATTCAGGGATAAGCATTCTGCTACCGCCTGCTCTCTGCAGGATGCCCATATGTAATTCTCTGTGCTAATCACTATCTGCTGTATAAGAAATCTTTTTTGCTAAGAGTCAAGAGATGCATTAGTCTATGAGCATAACAATAAGTAATTAGAAATCAGTTTAATACTATATCTATTTAGCAGAATAGTTGTATTAAGCTTTCTCACATGGCCTATAGGCTGTCTAGCTTCAGGCTTCTAGGCCTGATATGTGTGCCAGGTTTGTATTCCATCCTATGAAGTGATCTAAATATAACCAACATATATTGTATGAAAAATTTGAAGTTCTATATACAAATATGTAGCTGGAGATTTCTCATATTTTATGTGAAAGAACCTTTACAAAGCATTTCACTACTTATAAGGCATAGTTTTTAATGATTACAATGGAAGAATTCTGAATGTGAAAATAAATATTGTGCATAAAATAGGGGTTGCTTCCTCCCATAGTATTGGTGTCACTATTGCATTAGTAGGCATTTCTCTGTCTTTTAAAATTTTTTTTATGTGTATGAGTATATTGCCTGCATGTATCTAGGCACACCCATGTCATGCAATGCCCACAGAGGTCAGAAGAGGGTGTCAGATTCCCTGGAACTGGCGTTACAGATGGTTGTTAGCTATCATGTGGGTGCTGGAAATGGTACCTGGGTCCTCTGCTAGAGCATCCAGTGTTCTTAACCGCGGAATCATCTCTCCAGCCTATTAGTGGGCATATCTTGCAAGGACACTTGTTATTGTGCTTCACAGGATTCACAGCTGGGTAATGATGATGATGATTTTTTCCTTCTGATAGCATGCATACCAACTTCCAGCACTATTTCAGTGGGTAGAGATGAGACTCTGAATTCAGCACCAGCTTGGTTTCTCCTTGTTTGTTCTATAGCTCACGTATATAGGGTGTTCCACAATAGGGTTATACCATGCAGTTCTAACGGCCAGTGCAGCTTGAAGGTCTATGGGACCACAGATCAACAGCTTCTATAGAGGGAGTCCATTCCTGGCACAGAATTTATTTTTTTAATTTAGCTTATAATGTATAGAAAGTGGAAAGTCCCCCTGTTACAGGATAACTCATCTCAATATCTTTTTATGATGTGTATGTATAAATTTTAAGAAGCTTCTATAGTGGTAGTTTTTCACTTAGCTTTTTCTAAAAACCATTAGCATTTCTTATCCCTCACTACTTGCTCTTCTGCCCTATCCTCCCTTTCCCCATCCTGCTTAATACTTCCTCATTCCTCCCTCATATTACTGCATTCTATACTCCCTGGATTCCCCACCCCCATGATCATTTATTAGTTTCTTGATGAATCTTTCTGATTCTTCAAATTGAAACATGCATATCTAAGATTTCAAAAAACCAGCATCCAGCTGTGAGGAAGAATATGTGACATTTATCTTTTTGGGTCTGGGTTACCTCACTCAGGATCATTATCTCCAGTTCAATCCATTTACATGGAAATGTCATAATTTCATTTTAAAAATATTTTCTTTATTAGTTTTATTTTTATGTGTATGAGTATATTGCCTGCATGTATGTGAGTGTACCCATATTGTGCAATGCTGCAGAGGTCAGAGGAGTGTTTTGAATTCCCCTGAAACTGGAGTTAAGGATGGTTTGTAGCCGCCATGTGGGTGCTGGAAATCAAACCCAGGTCTTCTGCAAGAGCAGAAGAGCAGCCCCCATAATTTCATTTTTAAAAGCTGAATAATATTGCATTGTGTATATGTACCACACCTTCATTATCCATCTATTGATGGGCACCTGGACTGTTTCCAGTTTCTGGCTTGATCATGAGTGAACGAGTATTTATGTAGTAGGATACAATATAGAATCTTTTATGTATATGCCCAAGAGCAGTATGGATGTATCATATGGTAGATCAATCTTTTTGAGTAATCTCCACATTTACTTCTGCAGTGTTTGCACCAATTTACATTCCATTCAGCAGTGCATAAGAGTTGCCCTTTCTCCACATCCTCTCCAGCATTTTTCATTGTTTTGTTTCTGAACCTTTGCCATTCTGAGAGGGTCACTTAGGGCTATGTCTCTCTCTGACTCATTCTCTGTGTGTGACCAATTGTAGAATTCTGTAATAATCTCTATTGGAGAAAAGAACCTTCTTTGATGAGTGACAAATGGCATACTTGTCTGTAACTATAAGGATCAATATTTAGCATACATTAAGAAATTCTATTTGTCTAGGGATTTGACAGAGAGAGTTTTTTTTTCTAGGATCTATGACTTCTCCAGCCATGTGCATTTGGCTAAGTTTACAGTGCCATACATGAGTTCCCTCCCATTAAAAGGGCTTTAAGTCTAATTAAACAGCTGTTGATTACTCCCAAGATAAAAGTGCCACTACTGTACCACTGTAGTTTGCTGTGCTGGTCAGGTGGTGGTTATTAGGCTTTACAGGTGGGTTTGGACCATTCACTGATTTTCTACCCTAGCAGCCTGCATAGTATCCTCCAAAACTATGAGACATACACTTCAGGAAGGGGCTTACAGGTTAGTTCCAGCTCCATTGCTCCAAGTCCTATGACAGAAGCATGTCCTGTCTTTAGGACATGCCTTCAAGTTCTGGGAGATAATCAAGGTCTGTGGTGATAGCCTGTGTTATTTTGGGAGTGCCTTTGGGAATTCTCTCTCTGTCTCCATCCCTTTGAATAATATAAGCAGTATTGATTGTAGATCTTTGAGTGTCTGGTAAAATTTTTCTGTGAATCTATCTGTGCCTGGGCTTTTTCATTTGGGAGGTTTTTATATTACTGCTTCAATTTCATGATTTGTTATGGGTCTGTTTAATTGTTGATATCTTCTTGATTTTGGTTTCCATAAATTTAGAAATTCACCCATTGCCTTTAGATTTTCAAATTTAAGAAAGTGTATTTTTTAAAACTATTCTTTTATAATGTTTGGATTTTATTTTTAGTTATCAGTTGTGATGTTTCCCCTTTCATCTTTGATTTTGTTAATTTAGGTTTTCTCTTTCTTTTGGTTAATTGGGCTAAGGGTATGTCTATCTTGCTTATATTTTCAAAGAACCAGCTCTTAGATTAATTGATTCTTTGTATTGTTTTCTGTCACGCCATCTCCAATGAAGCCCACGTGAGATCCTCCGTGGGTTGAGGCTGGAACTTCAAGGAAGGTTGCCTCTTGGAATTGGCTGTGTTAAAAAACATGCAGTGTACTTGGCATGCTTTTACTTGCTATTATCTTTCTGTCTGTCACTGTATCATGGACTTTCAGGCACCCAGAAAGCACTTGGTGTCCTTGACACCGCTGTCACTGCCTTTATTGAATCTTTTAATTATCCTGCTGTCACTGCCTTTATTAAAATCTTTTAATTATCCTAGTATGCAGGAAAAGTTTTCAGGAACTCAATCAGAAAAGACAACTTTGCCTCCAGATGCATCACTATTAATGAAAGCTATTTTAGATGCAGCAAGAAGTAGTCAAGCAGAATTAATGCTGGAAAGTCCAGGGAATAACAGATTTCTAGAAGAGAGACATAGATGAGTAAATACAGATAGAAGAAGGGTTTCTTGGTATTCATTACAATTCATGGATAAATTGGCAAGATCAAGACCACCTTGGTGTCTTTTGACAAAAAAATCAACAAGAGAGCATTAAAAGGCAACTACAGACTGTATCTTATCAAACTCAGTAAATGTTGTGATTAGTATATACCAACTGGAAATGTTATATTTTATATCCTAGTATCTGGGGTCTGTCAAATGTTACAAGTCATTTGAGAAAGATGTCTTATTTTATTGTTTATGTGTGATAATTCCTTAAATGTTCTTATTTCATAATTGACCTGAAATTTCATCCTGACATGAAATCACAAAACTAAGCAGAGTTCTGAGTGTGTAATAAAAGCCGGTAGTAGAAATCACAGTATCATAAAGCAAGAATTTGCTGACTGGTACCAGGTTGATAAGATAAAGAAATGTGTTTTGGCTATACATGATGGTTGGCAAAATTGTTTCACTTTTACTGAAAATCTTAGGAAGTGACTAATTACAGAACAGTCATGCTGATGATGAACTTTTGCAATCTTTGCTGTATATATTTCAAACCTTGCAGCTGCAAAAATACACTCAGACTTTCACAGTTTTCTTTGTTTTAATTTTATGAATTTCTGCCCTGATTTTGTTATTTCTTCTCATCTTCTAGGTTTAGGTTTGATTTTTTCTTGCCTTTTCAAAGGCTTCAGTTGTACTGTTAAGTCACTTATATGTGCTCATTCTGATTTTTTTTCAATGTAGGCACTTAAGGCTATAAACTTTCCTCTTAAGACCTAATTTAAAGTGTTTCAGGGGTTTTGTTGTGTTGTATTGTCCTTTTCACTTAATTCCAGGAATACTTTTGTTTCTTTCTTAATTTCTTCTTTGACCCATTCATCATTCAAGAGTGTGTTGTTTAATCTCCAAAAGTTCAAGTAGTTACTAGAATGTCTTTTGGTACTG